>NW_006256828.1:683987-706164 GCF_000478725.1 Eutrema salsugineum | reverse complement strand
CCAGGGCTTACACGTAGAAAATAGAAATAGAAAGCTAGCTACGAGACAACTTTTTTTTGTTCGAGACAAAGTTTGTGGTGGTTTTATTAGCGGGAGCTTGAGCTTGTTTCGGCCCAAAAGGCCACGAGAGAAACATAATAAGAACAAAAGCGAGTTATTCGTGGTTTAAGGTGAACCCAAGGTAAACAGTTTGTAGTTGACTAGCTCGGTGCATGCACTAGTATTAATATAATTATTAAAGTTTTTTTTGTTTGTCGATCCAATTATTTGAGTTTATCAATCGTTAATATGAAATAATCATATGAGTTTGTAGAAATCAAAAGTGGAATCTGAGTCCAAAATATCTTTTATGTCCAAAGTGATGACAAGCAGTGGCGGAACTAAGTTTGTTGGAGGGGGTCAACTGACCCCTATAAATTTTATAAAATTTCAAAATTTCAAAATTTCAGTTGATTTTGTAGAAAATATTAGTATTAACCTGGCAAAAAATATATAATGTATTAGTATTGATTCCAGTAGAAAACATTTCTGGTTTCGCCATTGTTTGAGCAAGCATGCTGTCATATGTCCATTGCTAGTTATCCATGATTAATTTACTAATTAACCTATTATGAAGATCTTAGAATAGGCTACTGACAAGAGAAATCAACATTCCATTGGCATATAATCTTTCATTAGCAGTGATACTGATACAATGCATAAACTGATTTCCGTATAGTTCCATTTTCTGTCTACCCTAAACTGAAATAGCCTTTGATCACTCATTAATAAAATAATTGAATCCACACATTCTTATCTCAATTCGTAGGTGTGATATCCAACAAACAAACTAGTCATCAAGCCAACTTGTTTGAGAATGTCAATGAAGGTGATTTTTTTCCGGGTGATGTTTCTTTTTAGTTCTCCTTTGAAGCAAGACATTTATCAAAAAGATGAGAGTGTAGAAGATTAAAGGAGAGAAACATAGATCGATGAAAGAACTGCAGGGCCGGATCTGAGATTTTGGGGGCTTGAAACAAAATAAAAAATGGGGGCCGCTATTCTTTTTTATAAAAAAAAAATTTAGATAAAAAAACTTTTAAAAGTGCGAACGTACTAATATTAATGATACACAAGTAATCCAAAAAAAAACTAATAGCAATCTATGGATTTCGAAAAATAAGTTTTCTTATATTTTTCTCCACAAAATCATTTATCAAACTTTGGTAGTCAAGCTTTCCAACCATATCTCTCTCAATTGACAACATTGCCAAACCATTCAGTCTCTCCTCTGACATAGTTAACCGCAAGTAAGACTTTATTAACTTCAGCTTGGAAAAACTTCTTTCAGCCGAAGCAGCAGAAACTGGAATAGTTAGCATCACTCTATATGCAATCCACGTATTTGGATAACCATGACCTTCAAATCTTCTTAAAAAATCTAACACTTCAACAGCTTTCTTGATCTCAGTTGGCAAAACATTTCTTAGAATTTTGATCTCTAGATATAAATGATATCCATCAATGTCTGAATTGGCACCATGTTTAAGAGAAGATTCAAGGTTGATACATTTTGCCTTCAAACTATCATCCGTTGCCGATTTGAGCTTATGTAGATCAAACAAAAATCCAAAAGTTTTTTCATACTCTTCAAATTGTTCAAACCTTATTTGAAGAGATACTATAGCTTGATCCACGATTCTCAAGAAATAATCAATCTTAAACTTCTCTTCCTCACTTAGCATCTCAGATTCATCATCTCTTTCTACTGCTTCATCAAAATGCTTCTTCCTTTTAATAATGCGCTTTCGTTTCACTGAAAAGTCTGGTTCGATATCCATAGACTCTGCAATAATCTTAGCTTCTGCTTTTGCTTTTTCAAATCCAGTTTCTCTATAGTTTTTCAGAAACGATACTAACCCTTTCAATTGAACAATAGCATTATCAATATCAATATGCTCTGATTGCATCATCTTACTTACGGTATTGACGGCGAACAGAAGATCATACCAAATAACCATACCAAATAAGAACTCAAACCCTCCAATTCCATGAGTTTCGCTTGTGGCAAGAGCTTCAGCATCGCTACGAGCTCCAGGATCATCACAGTTTTCTGCCAAGTAATCCAAAGCATCTCTTATTTTTGGAGCTTGAAATCGAATTGCTCGAACACTTTCAACGCGACTTTCCCAACGAGTTTCTGATAGTGACTTAAGTGTGAGACCTCCTACCATCTGCTTAAATAGCTCCCACCTATTTGAAGATGATGAAAACAAACAATATATCCGTTGAATGATTCCAAAGAAAGCAATCGCTTTTGAAGATGATTTAGCCATATCAGAAAGTGCCAAGTTAAGACTATGACAACCACAAGGTGTATAAAATGCTCTTGAATTGATGTCAAGCAATCTTTTTTGTACTCCTTTGTGTTTTCCCTTCATATTAGATCCATTGTCGTAGCCTTGCCCTCTCACATCATCAATACTCAAATTAAGACCAACCAATGTCGAACAAAGCAACTCAAAAAGCCCTTCTCCAGATTTATCTGCAACTTCTAAGAATGTCACAAAAAACTCTTCAACTTGTGTTTTAGCCATGGAGACATCCACACATCTGATAATAAGACTCATTTGTTCTTTATGACTCTTATCTGGAGTGCAATCGAGAATAACCGAGAAATATTTGGCTTCTTGAATTTTTTTGATGATCATAGATTTGACTTCAGACCCTAGCATAACAATCAACTCATCCTGATTAGTGTGGCTTAAATAGTGATAATGAATCTCACCTCCTTTAACCCGTCTGATATGCTCTCGCATGACTGGATCAAAATCTCCATATGATTCAATAAAACTCAGAAAGTTTCCATTGTTTCTTTGACCAAGCTTTTCATTAGTCCCACGAAAAGCTAAATTTTGTTTAGCAAGAGTTGTCACCAATGAAAATATTCTCAACAAAACCTCTCTCCAATGGGTTTTCTCTTTATTAATTTCTTCTTGGAGATCCTTATCAATCGTCTGATTCTTCTTTAGCCTAAATTCTAATTCCATCCACCGACTCATACACCAAATATGGTAGTGACTAGTTTCATGTTGACTCAGTCGTATCTTGATATTCTTCCAATCATTGAACCCCTTGCTTGACAACTGATTAGCATCTTGATCTCGACCAAACAACTTGCAGCAAAAACAATATGCTCGATCTGATACTTTTGAATAAAGTAGCCAATTCCAATCTTGTTTCTCTCCATTTATCAAGTCTCTTATATAATACTTGCAAGAAAAATGCCGACCATCATTATTTTATGGAAATACATAATTCTCATATGCTCTTTTCATAGGACCTTTTTTCACTAGATAATCTTTCAAACTCTGATCAATTATTTTCCAGTTTGCAGGATCAGTTCTATCCAAAATTCTCTCTTGTTCTTGAGTGTTCAAATCATCTTTTTCAGATATCTTCTCTTCTTCCTCTGTCTTATCATTCTCTAAACCAGTAAGATTTTCATCACAAACTCCACTGCCCTCATTCACATCTTCTTCAGATCTCTTCTCTTCTTCCTCTGCCTTATCATTGTCTAAACCAGAAGGATTTTCATCACAAACTCCATCACCCTCATTCACTTGAAGAGTTTTTGATCTTTTAACAAACTTCAACATAGAATTTGCTTGAGACTTATCAGATTTTTCTTTTCTTTTCTTCTCTCTTGCTTTTTGAGCTCCTGATTTACACTTTGTTTTTCGTATTGAAATTCCTAGAAATTTCATGTTTAAGAATAAAAATCAAAATTCCAATTCTAAACAGAAAAAAGAAATATCAATTTTTAATTTTATTACTTAAAAAAATTACCTGACATTGCTAGATTTTGATTGTGATTAAAACAGAAATAAATTGATTTGAGAAATGCCGGCCAAAACTTCTGTGACTCGTCGGCGATAGGGTGAAACCGGATCAGCTAGATTCGACTATAACCAAAAAATTTGATGATAACTGAAAAATTGCCCGAGTTATTAACAAAACCGATTATTAATCGGTTAAACCGGTTAAATATTATACTGGTTGAATTTTGTCAAGTTTTAGTAAAATTAGACAAATATTATGTGGGTTTTATTCAGGCCCGTATGAGTTAAAAATGCTGGAGCATATATTCTATTTATACAGAAAAGTGAGAAGTTCTTTTCACTCAATTGTCGATGTGGGATTTTGAAAAAGCTGTTTTCTTTAACTTTTTTTTCTGGGTTTGGTCGAAATGGGCCTAAATATTTGAGCTGAATTTTTTTTTTTTTTGAGTTTTTATGGACTGAATACAAAATTAATGGGCTGGATTTTAGTCAAAAAATATGGGGGCCTGAGGCAAATGTTTCATTGGGCTTTGCCCAAATCCGGCCCTGGAAAGAAGAAGAAGTTCCAATCAAAAAACGAAAAAAAAAAACATAAAACAAGAAAAGAAGGTTTTGATGGTACTACCTTCGAAGTGGGTAAGTGTGGAAAATGTCTATTTAGCCTATAAGTTGTAGAAAAACTGTCTCTAAGTGCAACGAACTCATGAAGATATTGCATCTTCGAGAACGTTTTGTGAATGTAAGGACCTCCTTGGTGGTATCCGAGACTTGGTTGGTTCTAGGAGAGAAAAACAAAATAAGTTTCTTAAAGATTAATGAATTTTCAAGAAAATACCTCACAGCCTTCATCAAAATTTTCTTCTTATTCTTCAATAGTTTCTTCCCGGGCTGCTTATTGCTCTCTCCCGTAATTGGTTGGTGTTTCGTTCAGGTTTTATAATCTGACCTTTTAAGCATATAAGAATCATCCGTCGTTAAAGAATCCAAAACAAAAGTAAGATGAGCATGTATGAAGAAAAGATTATAATCTAAGAGAGTATTTTTAACTGAGAAAAGAAAATAAGAACAAAAAAAGAGTATCTATTTGTGATCTTAAGTTAAACCTAAATTTCCAAAGCCTAATAACACTTTCCCATCATAATAGCCAACACTAATGAAATAAATTAACTCGACATCTGCGAGAACGCTTTATAGCTGTAAGAAGCTCCTCGTAGATATCTAAATCTTCGACTGGATTTGTGAAACTCAGATTAAGTTTCATGAGGACTACTGAATTCTCAACAATGTACCTCACTAGTTTCATCCCAGTTTTCTCCCACGTAATCAGTTTGTTAATCTCAACACAATCCAGAGTCGATGATAAACACCGTGGCACATAGTTAACATCGATTTGCTGATCTGGCTCCTTTGAAACAGAAAAGTTCTGCGATGAAAAAAAAAACAACAAGCTGAGATTACCAAGATGAGGTGTTTCAAAAAATGTTTTTACATAGCCAAATCATAGGCTCAGGACAAAATCTTACCACTATGAGTTTTTTCAGATTTGGGCAGCTCCCAAGAAAGATTGGAAACAATTGTAACATTGAGCTAGAGAACGCAACCTGCAAATGAGATAGGTTATGGAATTTGGGGATCGGTTCCAGTTTGGAATAACGATAAAGGACCTGCAAGATGAAGAAGAGGATACATGTGGGGATTTTTTTCATAGAAAAATAAACTGTTACATTATGTCTTACGCTGAGAGATGATCATATGTCTTACAGTAGATATACCTTTAGATTATGCTGAGAGATGATCATATGCCTTACAGTAGATATACCGGTGAGAAAATCATGGATTATATCTCTCTTTGTTAAATCATCTGCTCTCAAAGGACTGTGAGCAAAATTGACATTAAAGTTAGTATCAATGTCTATCTTGAACAAGGAGCTAAGATTCTTGACCACAATCCTATCAGAGTGGTTATCTTTAACACTCATATACTTGAGTCTTGGAGCATCAATCTCAGCCCCATAATGATTTTCACACATTCCCGGGTGACATTTTAAACGAAAGATCTTCAGAGTGTGAGACCTCACACGCAGAAGGGGCGCCGGAGTTCTTACATCATCATAATGGCTACTTACCAAGTTAAGATCTTCAAGAACAAGGCATCCTAATATGAGCTTCTCCGTATTCAAAAGACCATTGAGGTTGTGAAAAATGTCTTCAAGATGCATGATCTTGAGACAAGGTAGAGATACAACAAACTCGGGATTCTCAAGCTCCACTTTTGCAAGCTTTAAAGAGACCAATGTCTTGCTCTTATAAATGTTCATAGGCATGTAATATCTGGAGTACATAACATTCTTGATCTCAATATTTAGATTTTCAATACCACAATCAATCGCTGTGGCGACCCACTCCTTCAATCTGTCAATAATTATATGGAATATGTGGCAATTATTCTTGAACTTGAACTTCTCCAGGCGTGACTCACTGTTAAACTTTAGAAACCTGTCAATGAAGTTCTTTGCGGGAGCTTTGCAAAAAGAAGGGAAATCTGTGGGGTGTAAAACAAGTCCTGGAACATCAAGCCAGAGATTTCTCCATCTGGTCGATAAAGCACTTGTCCTAACCGAATCTTTGGTAGGAAGGCATAAGAGTATCTGAGTTATCAAAGAATCGGGCAACGCGCTGAATCTATCGTCCTTCATCACGAGACGAAACCCTAAAGTTTCCAAATCAACAATATCAAAAGTCTTGATCCAATGTATTTTCTAAGCTCAAACAAAAACTGATGCATTAATTCATTTTACATAAATATTTTTTTTTGTTGAACATAATTTTACATTCAATTCAAAATGAAAAAAAAAGTCCTTGATCTAATCATAAGCGTTGAGTTTCTTAAGTTTCCTCCAGATTTTAGGGTTTGAAGTCGTTGAAAAACCGGATATGCATAGTCAACAATAGTCGATAGAGTAATCTGAGTTTGAAGAACTTACTGTCGAGTTAATTCGCCGGCGGATTAATAGATAATCGTCAAATCGTAAATTAAACACGCAACTTCCAAAGGATCAATTTCAGCGGAAGTAGAAATATAATATATATATATATATATAATATTCTAACTCGAGCTGTTACGAAATTTCATGCTATAACAATGGACTTGATCATCTTCAAGACGATTTTGAGGAGCTTTTCTCCATAATTGTCTGATGAATTTGTTGCTTAAAGTCAAACATAGATTTCAATATTTTAGTTATTTGTTATGACCTTGAAAAATTTGAAACATTTGACTCCAACAGCTGCAGAATCGTGTGAAATTATAAAAAACAAAGACAGTAGTTGCAACTTTTTATTCCAAAGATTCATTTTGAAAAAAATGAAAAAAAAAAAAGAATAACTTGAGTTTTGTGTCTGGAAAATAGGAATAGGATCAAGAAGAAGAAGACGCAAGAGATATGAACTCTTGATCAGATTCCAAAGCTTCCATATAAACTCTAAGAAGACATACTTCAAAATCTATGCTTCCTCCTCCTTCTCTGATCAAGAGTTCATCTTTAGACTTGGAGACAAATTATTATATTTCATCTTTAGACTTAGAGACAAATTTGCAGTTTAATAATTGCTTTTTAGACAGCTCTTGTAACAAATAAGAGAAGAAACACACATTAACACTTGTTTAAAATATTTTCAGAATTTTCATTTACAAGATATTGATGACATTTAAACTTGTAGCGGTTTAAAGGTGGTGGTCGAAGTCCATAATCAATTAAAAGGGCTTGTAACTAAGTTCCGAATATGTTCTTGATTCGCCTGATGAAGATAAATCCATAAGGTCGAGTCGTTGTTGTCCATAAAAGTGAGATTCAGATCAAAGCAATAATAAATGCATAAAATCTATCAAAGCATCCAAACCTAATGTTTAGGGGGTGTTATTCAATCTGTATGTTGTAATCAACTCCACTAGATTAGATTATATTAGATTTTAATATTTGTTAATGTATTTATAATCTAATGTATATGAGTTATTAAAATTTTAAATTACTTAGCCATGTATTTAGAAAGTCACATGCTATCATTTAAAATCTAATAGAATAGAATTTTCAATAATTTTGGGATTTAAAAAGATCAAAGAAAAAAAAGCAACATACGTAAAAAAAAAATCAAAAGAAAAAAGCAACATAATAAAAAAAATTGCAATTTAAGAAAAAAAACATTCACATTCACTCCATAATATTGATTTGAATCCAACATAAGAAAACTTTCCTTCACAAATTATGATTGCTAATCCAGAAAGATATTATATTTTTATTTGATGACTTAGGGAGAGAGAGAAGGGAAAAGACATATTTGGTGTTAGGGAATAGAGAGAAATAGAGAAATGGATGAGGAAAAAAAAAGACGTGTAAGGAATAAAAATACAAAATGGAGGGAAAAGAAAAAAAATGAAGGGATGAGAGAGTGATGTATTTGATCGATTAATACATGAAGGGAAGAAAGAAAAAAAAATGAAGGTTAATAATTATTTGTGTTGAATATTTTAATTATCAAAATCTGAGGATAAAAAATTAGATTTTGATTGCTACATTTAACATATAAAAATAGGTTCAAATTCAATTAACATCTTTCACCTAAAATCAGTTGTAAAAATTTGTTAAACATGAATAACATAAGATTTTAATTGACTTATTCAACTCTTCAATTGAATAACAATGGATTTCAAACTCTATTAATAAAGAGATTGCAAATACATGAACCAATAACATTGGATTTTTATAGAGAAATCAAAATCACTGATTGAATAACAATGGATTGTGGATGGATTTTGACTCTATTAAAAACCATAATTCAATAATACTCCCTTAGTTTGATTCTAAAGTACAGCAACTAGACTAAATAATAATTCCGGAAGAATTAATGATCATCTCTTAATTAGACACTTATACTAAAGAAAAATTCTTGGGTTCACCTCTAGCCAATGAGAATCTGACATGTAATATTATTTTTAAATAAAAATATAAAATAAAAATTAAAAGATTAAATACTTAATTAAATATTTATAATATATATATATATATATAATGTATATGAAGATTAGACCATGATTATCCAGGTCTCTTGGACCGTCTCTTATACCCAGATAATATTATTTAATTTCGTTTGAAGCTGAAAAGTTAGAGAAACGTCTCTAATTTGGGGACAGTAAGAAACGTTTCTCGGAGCCACATGTAAACTGTTGAGTGGACTGAAAAAAGATGGACTGAAAATTTCATTTTTCTGTGTTCTAACTTTTTTGTCCGTTTCTAAATTTCGTCTCTCGTAACCACGTTTCTCGGGTTTCATGCAATAATCAACCCAAAACAAAAGATTTCTACTCACAGTTTTTAAACCCAAAATATTAAATAAATATAGCTTTAGAAACCCAATTCTGTCTCTACGATAATCATGCTCTTAGAGTTTAGGGTTTAGTTTTTCTTTCAATTTTTTTAAGGTTTATAGATTATGATTTAGGGTATGAAAATTATAATTTTAGGATTAAAAAATTAGAGTTTAAAATTTCAAAATTAAAACAAATAATTATATAAAATATATTTACTAAAATAAATATAAATAAAATTTAATATTATGTTTGGGTTCACTATTTCTAATTTAGAGTTTAATTTTTTTTTTTCATTTCTTTAGTTTACTAAGTCTTCAGAATATCAATCTTAACCACATTCTATACTGTTGGGGATAATTTTATCATATTTCAAACCTGATAGTTATCCTCAAAGCAATAAAAAAAAATTGGAAAAATAAATTTAGAAACGAAGGAAAAATATTCATGAGGAACTTATCAAGTTTGCTTCAAAATGGATCAACTCCAAAAGAATGTATATAATAATTATTTCTTATTCCGATTAGGAAAAAAAAATATGAGACATTCTCTATATATCTAGAACTAAAAACCCTAAAAAGAGAGAGCACTTCAACCAAAAAGTACACGTTCGAAGGGAGACGACCATAGAGGATCTATGAAGGTCTTTCAAGACATTAAGAAAATCCAACTCATTGTTATTCTAAGGTTATATATCAATAGAGAATATGTTTTCATTCTGTATAACTGATTCGAATTGGATAAAATTTGCCTAAACATACACCATCAATTCTTCTTTCTGAGCCTTTACTGTCTTGAGAGTTCACTAGCAGAACAACCACAATATCATCAAGATTCCTCACGACAAGCAGATATTTAAGAACAAGACAGCCTGAGACAAGCATCTTCATAATCAAAGGTTCTTGAATCTTGACACAAGGTAGAGATAAAACAATCTTGGTACATTCACAAGTTTCAGAAACACCAATGTCTCGCAAAAATGTCCAAAAGCACCAAATGTCAGATATAAAGCAACATAAGAAAGCTGTTGATAACCAGATATTAAAGATCATGATTAATCGATGTACCGTTCCACTCAAGGACTAATCAATTAATTTTATTGCATACAATTTTCAATGACACTGATAAACGAAAACCTGACATTTACTAACGCCTAGTAGATGTAAGAAGGTTCATGTAGTTATTTAGCGTCTGATACGAAAACAGAAGGCCTTTGAATCATCAGCAAAACTCACAGTAAGTTTCTTGAGTACTGCTGAATTTTCAAGAAAGTACTTGTATAGTTTAGTACCAACTTCCTCCTTCACCATCATAATGTTAATCTCAACACACTCCAGAGTCGATATTAAGCACTGAGGCACATAGCTGAGTTCAATTTGCTCTAGCAGCTGGGAAACAACCAAATCCTAAAAAAAAGTATATGAAAGTTTAAAATCTATCAGTTAAAAAAGGGTTTAAAATCTATCAACAATGTTCTTACTCAGCCAAATAAAAGGTTTTAAAAAAGTTCTTACCAAGATGAGTATTTTCAGATTTGGACAGCTGTCAAGAAAGACCGTAAGAACTGTACCATGGAGTAAGAGAACACAGCGTCCAAACGATATAAGTTAACGAATTTGGGGATTGGTCCAAATCTAGAATATAAGTCGATAATCTACAAGAAGAAATAAATGGATAAATCATATAGAACTAAAGAAGATTAAATTATTATATATATATCAAAGAATATACCTCTAGAGTAAACTGAGAGATGATCATATGTCGTACACTAGATATCCCGGTGAGAAAATCACGGATAGTATCTCTCTTCCTTTGATCATAGGGTTCGAAAGTACTGCCTCCAAACTTGACCACGAATTCAGTTTCAATATCGATCATGGATAAAGAATTCAAGTTCTTGACTACAATAGTATCAGATTGGTTATGATTAAACTTCAGATACTCGAGTCTTGGAGCATCAATCTCAACTAAACATTCATTACTAAACAGACCATACTTAAACGTGAGACGAAACCTTTTAAGAGTCTGAGACCTCACGCGCAGAAATCCCAGAGCTTCACAAAAATCATTACGCTTGATTACTGTAAGATCTTCTAGAACAGGACAGCCTGAGATAAGCTTCTCCATGATCAAAGGCTCATCACCATACCCAATGTCTTCTAAATGCATGATCTTGAGACAAGGTAGAGAAACCACAAACTGGGGGTCCTTGATTCCTATGGTTACGAGCTTTAAAGAGACCAAAGTTTTGCTCTTGTAAAAGTTATGAGGCATGCGATGACCAATATCAGTCTCAACATCTAAATGTTGAATTCCACGATCAACTGCTGTACCAATATACTCCTCGATTTGTATGTAGTCCCATGATTTCTTATGTATCTTGAACTTTTGCATTCGTGATTCCTGGTTAAACTCCATAAATCTGTCGAGGAAGCTCTCGAAGACTCTGCCAAGAAGAGGGAAATCCTTGACCTTTAAGTCAAGTCCAGGAACACTGAGCCAGACAAATTCCCATCTCTTCGATAAAATGCTTGTCTTAACGGAATCTTTGGTCGGAAGGTTTAAGAGAATCTGAGTTAGCAAAAAATCCGGCAATTCGCTGATTCTATCGTAACTGGCCATGAGGAGAAACGAAACCCTATAAATTCAACAAAAAAATACATGCAAAAAAAAATCAGATAGAGTTGTCCCAAAAACGATTAAAATACATAACCGTACTAAATGAAACCCTAAAGTTTCAATAAAACAATCATATGCGAAAAATATTCAGATAGAATTAGTCCCAAAATCGATTAGTCACTTGCATGAACGTATACACGAGAGTGAGAGCTTAAAGTTTCAACAAGCAATCAAATGCGAAAAACAATTCGGGATAGATTTAAGCCCAAAATCAATTCAGATACATACACACGAGAAATGAAATACTAAAGTTTCAAAAAAAAAAAAAAAACAATCATCTGCGAGAAAAAAAAAAATCAAATAGAATTGATCCCAAAATCAATTCATCTCACATACATCAACCATTCAACGTACACACAAGAAACGAAGCCCTAAAAACAAACAATATATAATATGCGAAATGTTTCAGAACTGATTTCAAAATCACAAACATATATAAATTAAACGTAGAGACACAAGACAGCAATATGGGTCTCAAAACTTACCGTTGATTTGATTCGCAGACGGATGGTTATTGAAGTTATCGCCTCAGGAGGCGCAAGGTGATAAGTGATAGATAGATGAGAACTAGTATGAAAAAAGATAACGTTGTCAAATATATAACACTCGCAGCGATTGGTGATTAGGGTTACTCGCTTCCTCAGTAATATTTGTTAATTACACAAAAAAATTACTACGTCATTTTTGACACGTTCCTCTCAGTTTTTATCTTCTTCGATCATCATATCGTAAGTGAGATTAATTACTAAGTCGTTCCCGCGCCACTTTATCCGATTCAATTTTAAAGAATGTTTCATATCTGCGAGTAATCATTTTCAAGTTTATTTTAAAAATCTATAAAAAACCATTAATTAAATATATGGGCTCCGTTATTGGTGTGGTACTGACACGTATTTTTTCTCTAGGAAAGAGTTACCTGATTTCGTTTAATAAATATGTTCTTAAAAATATTTTTCAGCAAAACAATTTTATTGATATCAAAATGGGATTCCAAATCAATGTAAAAAAAATTATTATATAAGCAGATATATATGTCATATAAAAAATAGTAAAATAAATAAATTTGATAATGGCTTTACGTAATAAAACTTGGTTCGCGAATGGAGTATAAAATGTTATTTTACTCTTTTTCTATTCGATTTTCTTCAAGACATTTTTTATTTGAACAAATTTATTTTCAAGACATTCCTTTGTTTTAATAGATGCAATGTATCGTTCGTATCATTTCGTAGAACCACTTTTTGCAACAATGCATGCTTTCCTTTTTTTGCGGCAAATTATACTTTATTATTAACTTGACATCGTAATGTCAGAATGCAACTTATTAGTTAGCCAGAAAGGCGGATAAGTACACTCAGAGTAAATTGCAATATGTGAAGGACATTTTTGAGCTAACAAGTGAGCTGCATTATTGGCCAGCAATCGCGCTTTTTCATTTGAAATGGTTTGGGTCATTATACCGAAAATGTATAACAACAACGACATATTGATTTATTAGATAGCAAAGAGAAATTTTGGGGGGTGATGGTTGATCATTTCAAACTCGTCAGACCAACTTGCGATTTCTTTGGTGATTGAAGACCATTTTGTTTTCGATAAGTTTCTCTGACAGTGGAAAGTTTTTTCTGAGAGTGTGTCGGATTTCTATATGTGGTAATGAGGAGGGTGAGTGTAGAAACTCAATTTTCAGGGGAACACACAAGTATTTTTATGTATCTTTGAAGTAACTAATGAAGATTGAATTGAAGCTTATATTGAGTTGTGACAAAGTTTACAAAATTAGGATTTACATAAATTAATATTGATCACCACCTTATAAAAAAGCTTTATGTCTTTGATGCTTTATTTAGTGCTTGGTAATGTTTGCATAAATCATTGTCGCTTTCTCTGCTAGCGAGATAATGTTTACAATAAGTTACAAACCATGAATGGTTCAAGTCGAATGATAAGAATAGATAAGAATAGCTATTGCTTACACACTAACACAATGACATTTTTAAGTCGAATGATGAAATAAATTAAAAAGATAAGACAATAGGCTACAGTTAATAGAAGATCAGGGGTTGTCTTCGGGGAATAAGTTAATAGTTTGTTCACTAAAGAATTACAAGAAAATGAACCCTTATAAAATATTCAACATTTTTTATAATGCGTTAATGTGATCTATCAATTGTGGTTCCAGATCTGCGAGCATAGTTTTTCTTTTGTCAACCTCGGTTTTAGATTTGGTTGAGCGTTTTGGTTCTGATTTAAAAGTGGTTTAGCGTTAATTTAATTAAAAGAATGTAATTTTTTTTGATTTAAATTAATAAAATTTAAATTTCTGAATTATTTTTTAATATCATTTCTAATTTGTAACCAAAAAATTTTTTGAATTTTGTAAACTATTTTATTTATTTATTATTAATAAAATTTTATGATTATAACTATTGGTCAGAACCTTTCGACCAAATCTGCTGGTCAGATTTTGGTCAAAAATTTATTTTACTAAAGTTACTATGACAAAGTTTAACTATTTTTGACCAAAATTTATTTTCACCACGGACCATCTATATTTGATCAAAAATTAGTCGAAAACAGTTGTTTTGATTATTTACTGATCGTTTTTATCTTTTTTTTTTATCATTTTGGTGGTCAGATTTCCACATGTTTTCTTATAGTGATATCTTTAGCATGTATATGGTGGTTGTGTTTATAGGAAATATGGTATATATCTTATAAGAATTATATCTTCATCTAAAATGTTATTTTACCATGTTGTCGCATATTCTAGTCACATATCCATTTTAATATATATATATATATATATATATATATATATATATATATATTTTCAAAATCAGATGTTTGTTCTTAACTATAAATTCAACCCGAAAAAAGTATCCGAATGCAAATATTTGTTAAAAAAATACTATAAATGTAAATTCATTAAAGTTCTTCAAATTAGAGACAGATCATAGCAATCACATTCACATTCATAATCTGATTTTTAAAGCATGAAAATCATTTAGGGTTAAGAATCCAAACAGAATGAAGATGAGCAAATCTGAAAAAAAAGTAAAAAAATGTTTATATATAATCAGAGCTTTTAGTTCTCAAGTTTAAACCTAATAAACCTTATCTACAAAAATGCAATTTTCATGAGAATAGATCATTCCTACACTGATTATCAATGACAATGCTTATCTGTGCTAAAGCAGCATCATCGACTGCAATTATCAATGAAAACTTGACATCTGCGAGAAAGCTTTATAGAAGTAGAAGTAAGAAGCTCCTTGTAGGTATCTAAATCCTCGTAGGTCATTTGAGAATCTGTGAACCTCAAAGAAAGTTTCTTGAGTACTGCTGCATTTTCAAGAAAGTAGTTCACTAGTTTAATCCCAGTTTACTCCCTCATAATCAATTTCTTAATCTCAACATACTCCAGAGTCGATGTCAAACACGGAGGCACATTAGGAAAGTTGATCTGCTCTGGCTCGTTTGAAACAGAAAATTCCTGCCAAAAAAAAAACAAAAAAGCAAAAAAAAAAAACTGAGTTTATTATAGTTCCTTGCACAATGTGTCAAAGATTCAAACGGATTCTTACCAAGATTAGGTTTTTCAGATTTGGGCAGCTCTCAAGAAAGGCTGGCAATAGTTGTAACGATGAGCTGGAAAACGTAGCCTGCAAATGATGTAACTTATCGAGTTTTGGAATCGGTCCCAATTTGGAATACCGATAGAGGATCTGCAAAAAGAAAGAAAATGATTACATCATAGAGAATCTAAAGAAAAGTTTCTTGTTATACAAGGCATCACAAAATATACATTAAAATTTACCTCTAGAGTACGCTGAGAGATGATCATATGTCTTACACTCGATATCCCGATGAGAAAATCACGGATAGTATCTCTCTTCCTTAGATCCTCAGGTTCCAAAGGACTGCCTCCAAACTTGACCATAAAATCAGTATCAACATGGATCTTGAACAAGGAGGTCAAGTTCTTCACCACAATCCTATCAGACTGGTTATCTTTAAAACTCATATACTCGAGTCTCGGAGCATCGATCTCAACAGAATAATCAGTACTACCTATTCCCACATCAAACGTTAAGCAAAAGATCTTCAGAGTCTGAGACCTCACACACAGAGTTTTCAAAAAATCACGACCATTCCTAACCATATTGAGATCTTCAAGAACAGGACAGCCTGAGATCAGCTGCTCCATAATAATATGACAATCTTTACAACAATAACGAATGTTTTCTAGATGCATGATCTTGAGACAAGGCAGAGAAACAACAAGCCCGAACTTATTCTTAATCGCGACGCGTACGAGTTTCAACGATACCAATGTCTTGCTCTTGAAAACACTCACGGGGATAAAATCTATCATATACATAAAGTTATCTATCTCAAGATCTAGATGCTGAAGCTTGCGACGATCAACGGCTATAGCGATCCACCCGCTGATCGGAAAAGGATAAATATTGCATTCATCATACTTTATCTTCAGATTTTGCAGGCGTAACTCGCGGTTTAGCTCAAGAAACTTGTTGACGAAACTCGCGAATAGTTTTCTGTAAGGTTTTGAGATGTCTCTGACGTTGAAGTCTAATGAAGAAACGTTTAGCCAAAGAAACTCCCATCTCTTCGATAAAACGCCCGTTTTAACCGAATCGATGATCGGAAGGTAGGAGAGTATCTGATATAGTAAAGGATCTGGTAATTCGCTGATTCTATCGAACGCCATCACTAGAGACCATGAAGAACAGCATTCAACGATCAAAATCGAATCAATTTCATCTGAAAATTCTAACGTTCAAAAGTCAATAAAAATCACGTAAAATCGAAGGCAGAGCGAAGAACAAACCGTTGATTTGATTTTTCTGGCGGAATATCGCTGGCGATCAAGCTTGAAGGTGAGAAAGTGATATCTGATAGAGTGATAGTTAGAGAGACGATCGTTGAATGGATCGGATTAGGGGAAGTTAAAAGGGATTTCGTTTCCTCTGTTTTTTTTTTAGGTTTAGATGCTAATTAGTTTCCTCTGTTTTGACCTAATTATATAAATTAATATATTCATCTGTTTTCAACTGCTAGATGCCTAGATCTCTTTAAAAAAATTATACAAAAATTTGTGCTTAATTTTCAATGTGTAGTCCTTTTTAATTTTTTATTCTTAAATTATCTGCTTAATTTTCAATGCTTAACATTTTAAAAAAACAAAGCTTATTCATCGTTAAAAGTTTCTTAGTAATTGTGTAAAAAGTTATAAAAATTTAACCACTAAATCATGTAATAAGAACCTCTGAAGATTGAACATTTCTTTCTTTGACTTATCCAACATAAAGTTTTTACTTTTTCTTATCAAAAAGGATTTTCTTATCATATCAAACGTCTTAATAGAACTACTACAAGTCACACAAAACACAAACATCTTCTTCCTCGGTCATCTCCTTACAATATTGCACTCTGACTCTGGTCCTCTAAAAGACATATATGAGCAATTCAAAACCAAAATCAAAATAAATGCCAAGCGTAACAGCAATTTTTCAAAGCAAAAGATTCCTAGGCTGATCTTCAATGACATTGTCAATGGATGACAATCTCACAACTGGGAGACAGCTTTGTATATGTAAGAAGTTCATTAAAGACTGAATCTCGGTTGGATATAAAAGAACCTCTGAAACGCAGGAGGAGTTTCTTGAGAACAACTGAATTCTCAAGAAAGTACCTAACTAGTTTCTTCCAACTTTCTTCCTCCATATCCAGATTTTTAATCTCAACACACTCCAGAGTCGATACCAAACACTGAGGCACATAGGTAAGTTCAGTTTGCCCAATTGGAACCCGATGCCAAAACTCCTTCTGCAAACAAACAACCAGAGTTTACAATATAATATATATCAACAATGTTGTTAACCAAATCATAGGCTCAAAACAGATTCTTACCACGATGAGGTTTCTCAGATTTGGGCAACTCTCAAGAAAGACTGGCAAAAATTGTAACATATATCTAGAGAAATCAGTTTCCAAACGATACAAGTTATCGAATTTGGGAATTGGCCTGTAATGGGAGTACAGATAGAGGACCTGCAAGAAGAAACAAAAGCTTACATCTTTAAATACATTTCAATTATTATATATGCATCACAAAGTATATATTTACTCACCTTTACAGTTGACTCAGAGATGATCATATGTCTTACACTAGAAATACCGGTGAGAAAATCATGGATAGTAACTATCGTGCTTAAATCCTCCGGTTCCAAAGGACTGTTGCAAGACATAACATCAAATTCGATATCAATTTTAATCATGAATAAAGAAGCCAGGTTCTTAACTGCGATTGCTGCAAATTGGTTATCTTCAAAACTCAAATGCTCGAGCCTTGAAGCATCAATCTCAACCGCAAAAGCTGCTCCATCCATAATCATACTGTCAAACGTGAGACGAAAGCTTTTCAGAGACTGAGACTTCACACGCAGAAGCTGCAGACCGCCTGTAGAATAGTCTTGAGGATCAATCACTGTAAGATCTTCAAGAACAGGACAGCCAGAGATGAATTTCTCCATGATCAAAGGAGCATCATCATAAATAATTTGTTCTAAATGCATAATCTTGAGAGATGGCCAAGAAACAACAAACTTGGGATTGTCGATATATATATAGCCTTGCAAGCTCCAAAGACACCAACGTATTGCTCTGATAAAAGTTCTGAGTCATCTTCTCTCCGATACTAAAAACAGTCTCAAGACTCTCAACATCTAAATGTTGAATCCCGCGATCAATTGATGTACCAATCCACTCCGCAAACCGATCCTTGACATATGCAAAAGACCGCTCATCAAGCCGAATTATCTTGAACTTTTACATCCGTGATTTTTTATTAAACTCCAGAAAATTCTCGATGAAGCTCCTAAAGCCTTTGCCATGACGAGGGAAATTGCTGACATTTAAGTCAAGTACAGGAACCCTAAGCCAGAGATTTTCCCATCTCTTCAACAAAACGCTTGTCTTAACGGAATCTTTGGTCGGAAGGTATGAGAGAATCTGAGTTAGCAAAGATTCCGGCAATTCGCTAATTCTATCGCAACCCATCACGAGAAACGAAACCCTAAAGCTTCAAAAACAATCATATGTGAGAAAAGTTTCAGAATTGATTCCCAAAATCTACAAGTCGATTTAAATCACTTACATAAACATGCAACCGAGAGAGAGAGAGAGAGTGAAGAACTCACCGTCGATTTGATTCGCCGGCGATTTATTGATGAAGTTATCGCTTAAGGAGGAGCAAAGCTTCAAAATTGATTCCAAAATCAAATACATAAACATGCAATCGAGAGAGAGAAATGTGAGTGTGAAGAACTCACACTTGAGGAGGACTGAAAAATTAGGAAGAAAAATGCAACTTTTCTGAAATAAATCAAACAGATAGGGAATCGACACTGTTTACACAAAAGAAGCGATTTTTTTGTTGTTCATTTTTATTGAGGAAAAATTAGCCTCTCGTAATTATAAATGAACATAAGATCTATTCAGAGCTGGAAACCAGAGTGAGGAAGATGTCGCTCTTTGGAAATGCAGAGCGGACCACTACACGACGACTTTTTCGTCCCGACAGACCTGGATTCAGCTTCGTACGCCGCGTCCACAAGTTCAGTGGCACCGAGGGATCTGGTTTCCTCAAGCGTCTCCAAAGTTCTCCTTCATAGCTTGGTTAGCCCTCCACAACAGGCTTGCGACGGGTGAGAGAGTACCTAGAATGGAGGCGCAAACTCGTGCTGTGTCTTCTGCAATTGTCCAATGGAGACAAGGGAACATCTGTTCTTCGCTTGTCCATTTACAAGAACAGTGTGAGATTCTATGGTAAAGGGTTTGGTGGGGATACGTTTTGTCTACACATGGGATACGGTTGTTGACCTGATCACGCAACACTGCCATGACCGTACACAAATGTATCTTATTCGTTATTCCTTTCAAGCCGTGATTCATTCCATATATGGCGGGAACGAAACAATCGGCGACATGGGCAACAACCTTTATCGGCGCAACAATTGGTGAGGATGCTGGATAAGAATATCCGAAACAACCTTTGCTCAATCCGGAGTAATGGAAACAAGAAGCACGAGAATGGGCTGCAGTTCTGGTTTGCGATCAGATAGCCTAAGAGAGAGACAATTTTTTTCTAGTTTTTTTCAAATAGTTAAAAGATAAAGGGAACCTCTATATGAGCTCTTCCAAATTAAGTTGTAAAAAAGTTTATTTTTTCTTTGAATATAATTTAACATTAGATTAAAAAAAAAAGAACATAAGATCAATTTTTATAAGGATGATGATATAATACGTAATAAACAGGAAGAGACAAGTCAAAAAATAAAAGAACAGGAAGAGATTAGTCAAGAGTAGTCATAACTCTTCCCGACTAAAATCATTATCCCATAAAAACTAACGATTACAAGATTGTATAGACTAGTCAAGAGTAGTTATATCTAGCCAAAATTCATATGCTCATAAATTTAAACATACAAACTTTTTTGATATTTTGAGAATATCAGCTAGGAAGATTGCAATATGCAATAGGGAGGAGGGTGCTTACACCTTGGAATGTTTTGCTGTGAAAGGCGTTGCTGAAGAGTGCTAGAAATTCAACTTGAGATCACCACAGTAAGTGCCTATGCTTCTGTTCCATTGGTGTTTGAATTGGGTTTAAAGCTCAAGATCCTGTAATAAATATTGTGCAAAGACCAACCAATTCTAGCTTGATGATTTTTGCACATTATTAGCTGAAGAGTGCTAGAAATTCAACTTGAGATCACCACAATAAGTGCCTATGCTTCTGCTTCCATTGGTGTTTTCTGGTTTAAAGCTCAAGATCCTGTAATAATTGTGCAAAACCAATCAATTCTAGCTTGATGATTTGATGATGTACAAAGTACAATAGCCATCTACAAAGCAACAAAATTTAAGAAGTCCCTCTGACCAGAACTGCTAATAATCAATTCTCGGTTTCTTCTTCCATATCTAAAACCCACAAATTCCGTTTCACAAATATTGATGTAGCGTGTACTAGTTTTTGTGTGTGTGTGTGTGTGATTTGGAAGAGAGATGCATCTTAATGTTCCTTTATCTTGTCGGTGACAGGCTAATGCGGCATCAGGAATGGCAGTCCACGATGACTGCAAGCTGAAGTTTCTGGAACTGAAAGCGAAGCGAACATGCCGTTTCATCGTTTACAGGAGCAGCAGAACCTGGTCAATCCCATGATGACTTTGCAGCAAGTCTTCCAGCGGATGAATGCTGATACGCCATTTTCGATTTTGATTTTGTCACTGCAGAGATCTGTCAAAAGAGCAAGATTTTCTTCATCGCATGGTAAGTAACTTAATACTCCCTCTGCTAATTCAAAACCAGTCTATCTTGCTGTACCTTCTTTTCAAGTTCTTAAAAATCTCATGTTGTTTTGGGCAAGGTCTCTGGACACAGCAAGAGTGAGAAGCAAGATAAGCTATGCAAGCTCTAGATCAGGTTCAAGAGAGAACTAGATGGAATTCAAGTAGTGCTTCAGGCAACTGATCCAACCATTGTGTAAGAAACCAAAGCCCCTTATCAAATAAAACTATTGGCACACTTTGTCTTCTCTTCATCTCTTCAAGTTTTCTGATTCTAATAATAGTAGACAGATTGACGAGGTAGTTTGTATGTTCATAAGATCTATCTTTAGATTGTTATCAATTTCATTCTAGAGGATCTTTAGATTTGACTCTTGCCATTTTCATTAGGCACATGACTCTTGACAATTTTTTAAATTATCAATAAACCTTTTCAAATTTTTTTTAAGAACTCCCAAGAAAATTTACCATTGGACCCTATAAAACTAAGAGGTTCTTCTATAGATTTCTTGAACCACTTTAATAATAAAAATATGATTTAAGAAACTCATATGAATTTCTGCGATAATCATGCTCTTATACCTTACTATTAGAATATTTTTGTCTTACGTAATTATGTTTTTGAAATGTAGAGAGCGCATTAGAAAGGAAACCTGAAAACTACAGAATTGAATTCAATACCTTGACTAGAGGAGCTATTGCAACAATATATTGGTGTAATAAATTCAAATTTCAACTAATTTTAGTGTCATAGAAGGATCAAATGTTTATAGAGAATGTTTAAAAGACAAAAAAAAAATTACAAAAGGTTTCTTCATCAGGGAGATAGATATGAAAGAAGCTGCTGCTTTTGGGGATGTTTTGTTCTTGATCTTCATGATTCTTTTGTCTTTATCAATTTTATGAGTTGTATCCATGGTGTCTAATTGAGAGGAAAG
>NW_006256828.1:680160-683887 GCF_000478725.1 Eutrema salsugineum | reverse complement strand
TTATTGCTCGTGATGAGGTGTGTCTGACTTTGATTTCCAGGACACACTATAGTAAACTCTATATTTATCTGTCTTGATAGCTAGCCTAGGAGTTCCGGCGCATCCACTACCGCTCTTACTCCTTCTCATACTGGGTTAATGTTATGTTTTCTAGGTTTAAGACTCATTCTCGCTAATTCGCCTCTGGTCCCAAACCCCAAACACACATACGTATTCCCCTCTCAGACAGTGATTCGTCCACATTCAAATTCCACTGACTTTCCTCTCAATAGATTCCCTTTATCGTCATAAGCAAGCTCACCACCATTTTCCTTGTACAAAGATAATCTTCACTGAAAGAAAAAAAATAAAAATAAAAAAAAATAAAAATAATCTTCACTGCAGGAGAAACTACGTATGAAATCAGGTTTAAGTATGAGAATGGTGTTAGCTCTAAGATTTATGTCTATGTTGGTTTATACAAGATTTCAGATTGCTGGCCTGATGTCAATCGTAAGAATTTAGGTCAGAGATCTTTATGCTCTCTGATACCATATAATGAATTGGAAAAGTGTATGTGTGTTATTGATTCATAAGGGTAGGGTAGTTATACAAGTATGTCAAGTCTAAACCTAATAGTAGTATCTAGAATAGATTACACAAAATCTAGTAAATGTTATCTTAATGATTTATTTCCTTATCTCTATACGGGGAAGTCTGGTTTCAGAGTGGAAAAGTGGGATTACATGTATCTTTCTTATTTGTAATAAGTTTTATCATTACTAGAAAGAATCCTGAGATTTTAAATTCTTGATCAGTTTCCATAGTTTAAGCTTGAGTGAACAATGTATATATAGATTTTTTCTTAATTTTTCTTCCTAATGTATATTAAGTTTATCTACGAGTGGAAATACATATACAGTTATGCTATTTTTTATAACTATCTTTTTTTCTTTCTTTTTTTGACAATTTTTAACCTTTTTCCAATTCAGAAATGGATTTAACTTTTTTTTTTACAAAAATTTGCAAATGCTATCAGTTGTTACCTAAATTAGAAAACGTGTTGTTATCACTAGCTAGGCACTGTATTTTAATCAATTTGTATATCTGATTCCATGGAGGGGGATGTGGTGGTGGAGGAGGTTGCTAGTGAGATATCGATCTTGATCTTTGGTGAGTGTCTACTTAGGACTTAACTTCTAATCCCAACGTATTCGAACTATTATTACTATACTTTGTATATTTCTGGAGAAACATCTTAATTTAAAACTTCAATATATATCATGTCATGTTATAACTTCTTCTTTTTTATTATTACAATCATGTGAGATTATAATCGTAAATATGATAGTATAGTATTGTGTTGTTATGTTCTTCGAAGCTATTTCCTCTATTTTATAAAGAATGTCGTTTTGAATTTTATTTTGTTTCAAAAAAATGTCATTCTACATTCCACATTTTTAATATAAGTTTTTACTCTTATTTCCTATTTTATTCCTCATTTAAAGATAATAATTTTTGAAACTAAATCTTATAGAAATATATTATTTAAGAGTATATTTATATAATTTATTAATTTCTTAATCTATATGAAATGTGTCAAAATGACACGAGATGGATGCCGGTGTGAAACATATTTCAGAAATTCTGGCCTCAACCTAGGAATTGCATAAGAAAAGAAAAATTAACGAACTGTACGTAGAATGAAAACGCGACTGATACATATACGATCAGCGATTCAGCATATACAAACGAAAATCTCGTTGATCATAAATGGCTTTGGTTTAGAAAATTAAATGCGGACAATTTGCATGTATACAAGCATCCTTCGATTATTATAAGAATACGTCATTTGAGATAATTCTAAACTACTTTCTCCACGAGCATATACCACTAGCCAAATATCTATCATAATCAATGTTCTTGATTTAGAAAATGTTGGAGCGTCTCTTGTTGGAGGCGGTTGTGGTGGTAGAGGAGCTTATGGTGGCGGAAGAGGTTGTGGAGGTGGTGGTGGTGGTGGTGGAGGAGGAGGTTGCTAGATATCTCTTTGGTACCTTTTCAGAACGTATTTGTATTTAAGATCGACTTGCTTAGAATATCTAGGTATACCCAAGCACAATGTATGCATAATCATTTTTATTATTATTATGCTAAAAAAAAATATGACCACTGACAAATATCTATTTACTGTAGTATAGGATCAGATTCTTGCATCGTCTTATTATTGTCACTTTAATAGTTCGATCGTTTGTATCTCACTATATCATTTTGTAATTTCTTTTTGAGGTCATAACATGTTATAATATAATGGAAAAGTTAATGGAAAATGAATATATAACCGAAATGTAATAGTATAGAATCAAAACCAATAATCGAGTTGTCATCCATTTCAGCTGTTGTTTTTAATTTAGGAGAGGTATCATCATTTTAACAAAAAGCCATATTTTTCTTATTTTTTGAGCTTAAACATATTTCATATAAACTCGTTTCTCCTTCTCAACCAAAGAAAACTATAATCAAAAATGCATAATGAACTTCATATGAAGAGGTTTTATTGGCTCTAAGATCAACACATTGGTTGGCTTGTCTTCCTTGGAAAGTGATGGTTGGTCGAATTATTTTCTTACTTGTCTTGTTGATTTCTCTAGCTTAGACTATAAACCTTGACCATTCTCGAGGTTCAGCTACCGCTTTCACCAATATCTTTGAATCACTCTCGAAAATTACCTCTTCATAGCCAATATTATCCAACCATGTCATGATCCAAAGAAGAGTTGTAGCTCCTGCCTCCATATATAAAAGTTATAACAAAGCTCGGCCTAGAAAATAAAATGAATGACAAACGAAATCTTATAAGAGACTCATATCAGTCTTTGTAAAACAAATAAAACATTTGGTTGATACCATACAATATATATCGAATGTAAAAGCAAAAATAATTAAAAGATGTTAGTTTGATCACACACGATCAAATTATGCTTGAGTTTTTGTGTGGTCCAAACATGTCTCGTAGTGTGATCGATATTTCATTTTTTCTTTCTTTTTTCTTGGGGGCAATTTTCATTTCTTTTGTTTGTAACTTACCAAATATGTATTATCTATCACCATAAATGGGTCTGGCTTAGAAAAATGGAATCTACCTCAATTCTTCACTGAATGTGATTGGTTTAATTTAGCAACCAGACAAATTTTGGAAATATTCAAATATAGTAAAGACTTGGCATGTGGGCATGCAAGTACAGACAATGAGACTCCTATGATAAGAGATGTAGAAAGAACATTTATCTTGCCTTGCAGATATCACAGAGCGAAGGAAAGACAGAACAGCCAATGAGCAGAGAAAGGTTTGTCAAAATATTCTCCATCTGCATCTTTGTTGCAACAGATTAATGCCATAGGAGCAAAAGAGAGAGAGAGAGAATACAAAATGATTGCGTTTAAGGAAAGCTCTAAAACGGTAAGACTTTGGCATGTGAACTAGCAAATGGTACAGACAATGAGACTCCTATGATAAGAGATGAGGAGTAGCAAGAACATTGATTTAAGATATTACCCCAAGCTATAGCAAGACAGAAATGCCATATGAGCAAAACAGAGAGAGAGAGAGAATACAGACAAATTTCGGAAATACTCAAATATAGCAAAGACTTTGGCATGTGAGCATGCAAGTACAGACAATGAAACTCCTATGAATCTATGATAGGAAATGTAGAAAGGAAAATTAGCATCAAGGAGAGCTATCTCG
>NW_006256828.1:562707-679870 GCF_000478725.1 Eutrema salsugineum | reverse complement strand
TAATTCAAACCGGAGGGAACAAAATTCAGGGAGATGGAAGAAATCTAAGAATTGCTAAGTATATAACTTCGGAACAACATCTACTAACCGTTATGAGGCAGGAAATTACTTTAACCTCCAACGGGCGAAAGCAAATCTGCAAAAAAAAAAAAAACCCTAGTTTCAAATATGCAACATGGGGGTTTCGAAAATGGAACGGTGACGAATACGGAGGAGTAGGGAAGCAGAGGCGAGAGCCACCAACATTGTCGTCTCAGATAATTATGAGGATGATGAAGACACAGGAAATGTTGTGGCTTGAGCAGATCACGGGGGTCAGGATAAGCTCCACAGGCAGATTCAACAATCAAAATGTAGAAAGTGGGAATCTAGCAAGTCAGAGGAATATGTACCATGATATTAAGGTATGGGTGGTTAGAGGGTTTAAGTTTGAGAACCGTGTTAGCTCTAAGGTTTATGTCTATGATGGTTTATATAAGATTTCAGATTTCTAGCCTGATTGTGGGGAAGTCTGGTTTCAGAGTGGGAAACTGTGACTATATATGTATTTGTACTTTTTCTTATTTGTAATAAATTTTATCATTAGTAGAAAGAATCTTGAGATTTTGATTTTTTCTTCAGTTTCTATAATTTTAGCTCGAGTAAACATATATATATATATATATATATATAGATTTTTTCCTACTTTTTTTTCGTACATTAAGTTTATCTTTTGTAATAGATAATTGGAAAATCTCTTCAACACCAAACATAGACAATAATATGAGTATTATTTTTTTCACCATGCAAGAACGATAAAGAATTATGCTGTTTTTTGTAAAGGGAAAAATGCCAAAAAATACCTCATTTATTTAATTTTTGGAAGAATCACCCACGAACTTTTAGCGTTGCTAGAAACCCACACAAACTATTTTTTCGATGCATAAAAATACATAAATTTTTTAAAGTTTCATTTTCTCTCCTCTGATTTCACGGCCGTTAACATACATAACAGAATCAATGAACAGCGTTAATTTTTTTGTAGGAAAAAATGCTAAAAAAATACATCAACTATTTAATTTTTCCAGAAACCCACACAAAATTTTTGCATTTCCAGAAATCCACACAGACTATTTTTTTAATCTATAAAAATACACAAACTTTTTAAAATTCCATTTTCCCTCTTCAAATTTCACGGTCGTTATGTTAGTTTTTTGTAACACGTGCTAACTACTCTAGGATTGATATCATTGTTATCCTTAGAAAATCTTCAAATCGATTTGGAGAAGAAAAATCTTCACCCTAATTTTTTTCTCTCTTTTAGAAACTATGTGAAATCGGTTGAAAAATATGGTTGGTAGTATAAATCGAGTCAGAAACATTGTGTGTTGTGATATATAAGACTAATAAGAGCAATTCGAGGAAATGATGTATATGTTCTAAACATGATTTATTGGTCTATTAACCACATTTTCAACCGATTTCACTCAATTTCTGAAATAGTAAGAGAAACAAATTAGAGTTTAGGTTTTTCTTTTTAAAGGTAATAATGGTATTAATTTGACAGTTTTTAACACGTGTTATAGAAAATTAACGCAGTTTTTCGATTCTGTTATGTCTATAATGACCATGAAACTTGAGGAGAGAAAATGAAATTTTAAAAAGTTTGTGTAGTTTTATAGATTAAAAAAATAGTCTGTGTAGATTTCTGGCAATGCAAAAAGTTTGTGTAGGTTTCTGGCAAAATTAAATAGTTGATGTATTTTTTTAGCATTTTTTCCTACAAAAAATTAACGCTGATTATTGATTCCGTTATGCATGTTAACGGCCGTGAAATCAGAGGGGGAAAATGAAACTTTAAAAAACTTATGTATTTTTATGCATCGAAAAAATAGTTTGTGTGGGTTTCTGGCAACGCTAAAAGTTCATGGGTGATTCTTCCAAAAATTAAATAAATGAGGTATTTTTTGGTATTTTTCCCTTTTTATAAATGCTTTCTTTTCTTTCTTTTTTTTGACATTTTCAACCTTTTAATTTTTCCAATTCAGAAATGGATTTAACTTTTATTTTTTGACAAAATTCTGCAAATGCTATCAGTTGTTACCCAAATTAGAAAATGTGTTATCACTATGCACTGTATTTTAATCATAATTTGTATTATCTGATTCGGTAACAATATCAATCTCTCTCCACAATTAGCTGTACCAGTTATTTTTAGACAACTGGTACGTAACTAGTTGAGATATCTCTTGGTCTTTGGTGAGTATCTTTGGTTTTACGTAACTACTAATCCGAACGTATAAGTTCGAACTATATTTTATATCCTCTGTATATTTCTGGAGAAAATTCTTAATTTTTAACTTTAATATATATCATGTTATAACTTCTTCTTTTTTATCATTATAATCATGTGAGATGAATATGATAGTACAGTAATGTGTTGTTATGTTCTTCATAGCTCTTATAGACTTATAGTAATGTGTGAAACATATATCAGAAATTCTGGCCTCAACCTAGTAAATATTTTGTCTTATGTTGGTGTAATTACCGACTTCCTTGATGTATATATATATGTGATCTAGCTTATGTAAAAGAAGTAATAATAAGAAGAAGAAAAGAATATCATTTCTTTACTCTCGTCTCTCCCTCTCCTCTTTCTCATATATGCAAATACATATATATATATATATATCTAACCTTATTTTATCAGAGTTTATTATACGTTATCAGCACGATCGTCTCTTTATCCATTTTAATACTGAAAAGGTGAGGTTTAAAATTTTGTTCAATCCGTTTATGTTTATATGCTATGGTCGGGATGATAGGCGTTGCCTTCTCCGAACCTATCGTTATGGTAGACAATGTCTCCTCAATTCAAATTATTGGTTGGTATATGATCATATGGTAGTTGTCTCCTCAGATCACTACTTCCATATAATAAATGTCCCGAAGACATTTAAAAAAAGTTTTTGAAGAACTAAGAAAAACGTATTATGTCCATAAGACATACTTAAACAAAAAATGTTCTGAAGACATTTATGAGAGGTTCCCGAAGAACCGTTTGAAATCAAATGTTTAGAAGCCATTTCAAAAGAAGTTCTTGAAGAACCGATTTAAAAAAAAAATTATATATATATATATATATATATATATGTCTCGAAGACATATATGAAAAGAAGTTCGAGAAAAACTATACGAAAAATATATATCTAGAAGATATATAAAAGCGTTCCTGAAGAACTGCATAATAAATCTCGTCCAGAAGACAAATATTTACTTTAATTATTGTTTTTTAATTTTTGTATATTATCATTTACTACATAAAAGGCTTACCTCCTCTATTGTTTAAATTCTGTTTTTACAAATTTTATTACATTTCTTTAATCATATGAAAAAAACACATAAAAAATATTGTCCTGAAGATATATTTGTAAAAATTCTCGAAGAATTATATAAATAAAAATGCCCATAAGACATATTAAAACGCTCCATAAGAGCTAGAAAATCTAGAAGAGCTAGAAGTCCCAGAAGAACTAAAATTTTTCAAAATAACTAAAATGCTCAAGAAACTAAAAAGCTCCAAAAATTAAAAGCTCTAGAAGAGCTAAAAAGTTATAAAAGTTTTACAAGAGCTAAAAAGCTCCTGAAGAGTTAAAATTTCTGGAAATTTCACGAGTTAAAAAAACTTTAAAAATTTAAAAAGCTTCGAAAATTCTAAAAGAGTTAAAACCTCCTGAAGAGTTAGGAGCTACGAAAGTTTTATGAATTTAGAACTCCAGAAGAGTTTAAATTTCCGGAAAAGCTACAAAATTATGCGAACTTAGAAGTTCTTGAAGAACTAAACACTTTTGATGAGAGAAATTCAAAGATAATGGAAAGCTCCAAAAGAACAAAATGCTCCCGATAAATAGAACGTTTCAGAAGAGCTAGATGTTTTAAAAGAATAAAATGCTCCAACAGAGCGAAACGTTTAAGAAAAATACATGATGGAGATATGCATAAAGATGGTAAAATAATAAACCTGAAGTTTATTAGTATATAACATAATCAGTTTAAGCTATCATGGTGTAATAATAATCATATTGAGAATTTATGTGGAAAAACCCGAAGTTTTTCACATATAGTATGTCTTGATGAAAAGAAAAATGGACCATCATGAGAGATGAATCACCATTTTTGGTTGAACAATATTAGATATAATTGTTGGATTTCTTTTAAAGTGCCCCAAATTATATAATAGATCTAAAAACAAAAACGATTTAAGATGAATGGGCAAGTAAAGCCAAGTCCACTAAAGGATTTGATGCATAATACAAGACTCAAAGATGGGTTATTTGGATATGTTTTGGTCCTAAAATTGGATTCATTTCGAGATGGATGAACTTGAAGTATCATCATCTCGAGAAGAATTAAAGAATCCCATATCAAAAATAGTGGAACATCCTGAAGATTATGTTTACATTTAAAATGGGGTTTATGGATAATTTATAAAGCGATTCAGAAGATTGCAAGATCAATGGTGAAATTTCTCCATGTTTTGGTATGGAAGAGCTAATGAATGAGATTTCTTGAAATGAATTATCATTATGGATCCTCGTATAAATGATTTTGAACCTGAAGTTCAAAGGATAATACATGTGTAAATGCCAGATATACAATGAAATAAAATCTCAATTCTAGCTCAAAATGCTCCAAGAGTATGTCCCTGAATGACGATTTATTAATAAAGAGTCTATGGGACGTAAGAAACGTGATAGAGTACTTTGGTTCCAAATATAAAATTCTCAAAAAGGAAAAGAGCAAATATATGTTGAAAATATGATGAATCTCCTGAAGAGATCCGTTGATATGGTTATTAATAAAATTATGTACATGAATGATATCATTGATAAAGAGATCTCGATTAACCATGTCATTACAAAAAGTGGAACCGAAGACAAAATAAGTGTCGACAATAATGAAATAGTGCACGATATGAATGAGGATCATAAATCAACCTCTGTGGATGAGTGTAGAACGTGAAAATATTGGCCAATAAGTGAAAAGAGGCAATCAACTCTATGCTAAGCTCATATGAAAAACAAGAAATTTTCGGACCAGCAGTCCAAACACTAAAAGTAATATCAAGTCTGGCAGAAAATGAGCGACTTGAATTGCAAAGGAAATAATCCCTGAAGAATAAATGATATCATAATTATATTCCCGGGAAGCTCTACTTGATAAATATATGCTGCATAGGGTTAAATAATTTTAGTTAAGGTTAACCGATAGATGGATCAGAGAAAGTGATCTTTGATTTAGTCATAAGATATAATGCCATTTAGAAAAGAAAATTATGTTCAGTTTGTTTTGCAGGTATTCCAATTAGACATTTTATCTCGAAAGATCCCAGCAGGATCTAACATATAGAAAAGCTCAGATTTAAGCATTTCTGAAGAAAGTGCTATTTGATTTTCCTTACAAAATATCATGAACTTGGAGTTCATATAACTTGGAAGTATTCCACAAGACTTATTGTTCTTGAAGAACAAAATTTATCGGAGTAAAATAAATGAACCAGAAGTTCAGTAAAAAAGGAGACTGATGAACTCTAAAATTCTCCTAAAGAGAAATAAAATTAGAGAATAAAATCAAAAGAATTCCAGAAGAATCAACAAAAGAAAATGTCTTTGGATTTATGATCATTACACCTGAAGATGTAATGTCCTTTGAGATCGTATGGGTCTTTACTCAAAAACAATGAGAAAAACAAAAGTCACAAAATATAAAGCTCGGTTTGTGGCACAAATTTTTTTCTCAAATACCATTAAGAGATGTTCCTTGGTTATGAATATAATCACATGCAATAATGTATTGATAAAAATCTTAGAAGGATCAGGATGCCTACAGAATCTGAAAAAATTATTTGGTCAAGTTACAATGGTTAAAAGAAGAGTTTGAAATAAGAGAGCATGATCAACTCTAACCATGGACCAGAAGTCTAGTAACCTGAGAAATTATATGAGTTTCATTAAAGGTTTACTTATAAAGATTCCCCAAAAGAGTGTATATAACTGGAATGCATCTCCTGAAGATGATGCTTCTAGGAGGAGAATTGTAATGATATGAGAGGCTGCACTCTTTTTCCCTTATTATGGTTTTTATCCCATTGAGTTTTTTCATGACGGGGTTTTTAACGAGACAGCCGATGAAAACACAAAAGATATACATTTAAAGAGCAATGTTTCCAGAAGAAGTATAATGATGCGCATGTATGCAAATTTTTTTTCTTTGCTATGGTTTTTATCCCATTGGATTTTTCCATAACAAGGTTTTTACTAAAGCATCAAAAAACACGCAAGAAGATATGTATCTAAAAAAGGAATATATAATTCCAAAAAGATGGTTTATTATATTGATGAGATGATCAAGACGAACCAACGATCTATAAAGAGAACAAGATTTATTTTTTTCAGGAAAGAGATTACGTCACTGTACTTTTTTTTTTCTTTTCATGATTTTTATCCTGTTGGACTTTTCCATGATAAGGTTTTTAACGAAACAGTATCTAATACGTTAATAGAGTAATGGATAATCGAGAGTGTTAAAAAAATAGTAATTATCTATTTAACATATAAACAATATTTTATGTCTTATGTCGATTTAATTACCGACTTCCTTGATGTATATATATATATGTGATCTAGCTTATGTAAAAGAAGTAATATCATTTCTCCACTCTCGTCTCTCCCTCTCCTCTTTCTCATCTATCATACAATATAATATATACATATATACAAACACATATATATATATATAAATATATATATCTCATCTTATTTTATTATAGTTTATTATAGCTAAATCTTTTTTCAAAGTTTTATTTATTATTCTTCTTTTTCCATCTTTTTATGCAATATGATCGAGATTTGACAAGATATTAGAAACAAAAACGGAAAAGACAATGAAATCTATTTCCTTTTCTCATAAACTTCATTTGACTACTCCCAAAGCAATATGACTTTTTGGGAACTCAAAAGAATTGAATGATGATGCCTAAGACTAAAACTTAAGCTTAGTAACAAATTTTAAGTCAAAAGAGACAACAACATCGGATCCTATATATTAGGAAGAATGTAAAGTTCTGCTGATCTTTTTATCGCGCAGCTAAGGAAAAATGCACTGATAAGTTACTGTTTATGGGTAAACTTTCAGTTCCCACGAAAACAATGGCAGAAGAACAAATCTAGCCTCCTGTTTTATTTGACAACTCAGAAAGAACAAAAATTTATGTTTGTCTTGAGCCATGTAAATATTTTAAGATGACTTGGTGACTTCATGTATAGCATTCACAAGGTATCCCACATTCTCTGTCGTAACACCAGCCATACTGCAACCAAACATCATCAAGAGCCTCAATGATTTTTGCTAACACTTGAAAATGCATCAAAATCAAGAAAATGGACCAAGTTTAGTACCTGATACGGCCATTTCGGGTCATATAGATGTGATATTCGCTTGTTAAGCGGTCAACCTGTTCTGGTGTTAGCCCACTATAGCAGAACATTCCAATCTGTTTCCCCATATAGATAGATATATGATTATGTAACTGTGTGAATCATATGAGAGAAGTGACATATTCATCAAAGAAATAAAGAAAACTTTTTGTAAATTACCTGCTTGGTTACGTGCTCTCATGATAGAGGCGATCCTAACTTCTTAAGGCTTTCTCTTAAAGTAGTTCTCATGCCAATTATCCGATCAGCCATAATCTGTTCCGTTATAGATTTTACACACAGATTATCAGATTCTAATTGTATAGTTGGATTATCAAAAACAAAAGAGTGAACAATGGGTTACAATGTGTTTCATAAGACAAGAGTCTCCGTACACATATTAATTGCAAGCCGAAGGAAAATATAGCAAGGTGATAACTATATGGTTACCTTAACTTCCTTTAGCCACAGACTCTTTAACTTTGGGTCTCCAAGAATGGTTGAGACTATTTGAGCTCCATGTAAAAAAGGTGGGTTGCTGTACATTGGTCTAGCTAGTTGCAGCAACTGACTTTTCACAGTCACAGCTTGTTTTTCATCTTCACAAAGCACGCTGCAGCAGAAGACAAAGTAATATAAGCTCACATGTAGTTCTAAGTTTATCACTAAATGAAAGCCTGTATGGGAATGCTTAATGACATGTTTGAATATCCACATGTGTTATCTCATATAAGTTGATGACTCATATTCAACATAAGGAATTTAGTTTCCTAAGAAATTTCTGAGAAAATAAATACCTGCGTAGAGTCCCATGTTTTTTTGCATAGGACTGAGAAATTCCAATATGATGACCATCCTCGAGAAAGATCCTGATGGACTTGGCATCTCTCGCTGGATCCCCACTAGCAAAACCTTGATAGGCCATATCAAAGAAAGCAAAATGATTTTTGGCCTGAAATAAGAACTCGCTGTTAGTGTGCGGTGGTCAGATCAGGGAGACAAAAAGTGAATGATCTACAGATAACTAATAAAGTATCGATGAGTTATCACCTTGAATAGCTGTGATATCTCTCTCCATTGTTCATCTGTAGGGTCTTATGAGCACAAGCATGAAGGAGGAAGAACGAGCCTTCCGGAGCATTCTATGAGAAAAGGTGATATGAGTCATCAACTTATAAGGAGTCTACAAAATTTAAGAAGTCTCTTCCCGGTAGACCGGCAACAACTGCAACATGGATCTAAAGAACGCAGCTTCTAAAACATATCTGTCCGACCATATCTGTCTCAACATCTAAGTGTTGAATCCCGCGATCAATTAATGTACTAATCCACTCTCTAAATCGATCGCCATAAGTGTTGTATTCGTCATACTTTATCTTGAACTTTTGCATTCGTGATTTTTCATTGAACTCGAGAAAGTTGTCCATGAAGCTCCGGAAGATTTCGTCAGGGTAGTTTGGGAAAGCATTGACCTTTAAGTCAAGTACAGGAACACTAAGCCAGAGAAACTCCATCTCTTCGATAAGACGCTTGTCTTGACGGAATCTTTGGTCTGAAGGTATGAGAGTATATGAGTTAGCAGAAATTCCGGCAAGTCGCTGATTTTATCGCAAATCCCTTAGGTTTGACAAAAGCAAAAGTTTCAGAATTTGATCCCAAAATCTAGGTCACAAGTCGATTAAAGTCAAAAACATAAACTTATTATATTTTCCGGGGGATTATCGCCGGAGATCTAGGTTGAAGAGGACCAAAGCGTAGACTGAGATTTAGGAAAAATGCTAATTTTATGAAACTAATAGAAGAATCTCTTCAATGAAAGCGATTTTGATTCCATCTTGATCTATCATTTCGGAAAGAAAGAAAATAAAAAAAAAAATTTGTTTTGTCTCTTTTTTCCGTAACATAATCTTAAATTTTGCAATTTAACTGCTTTTATTTCCGTAACATACAAGTTGATCTCAAGATAACGGCAAATAATCACAGAAAAAACTAGTTGCTTTGATTCGCCGAAGTTATCATTGGGTTCACGGGGAAGAGCGGTGAGGGGCATTAGACCATCCACAACACGGAATGGACGGGGTTGATCCGTGGGGTCTAATACTATTATTTTAAATTTTTTAATCGATTAGGTCCAAAAACTCGATGATACTATCTCTTTGGGATGAGCCTGATGAGACCGTATCGCCGAGGTTTACCGGCCTACGTGGCAAGCACTGATTGGCTGAAGTTTGGGGAAAATTTTTTAGGGTCGGGGTCGAACATTTGGGGTTATTTCGCATTCTCTGTTTATCAAAAAAAAAAACTTCCACGGCGATTTTGCAATAATCGCGACTTCGAATCCAATCTTCATCTCCGATCGAATCTCCGGTGAATCGTCGCTTCCCCTCTGGTCGATCAGTATGGTACGTCGTTTCCCTCCTTTAGAAGTCTTTTGATTGAGTTTTGGTCGGAAATTAGAGTTTTCAAAATTGGGGGAAAATTAAGGTTCTTCGGGAAGTTTTTTTTGGGGGCTTTTGGTGTTGATTATGAGTTGTTTGCGATTCATTGTTCTTATATTCAATCGGTTTCCGGATTTCGCGTATTAGGGTTTTAAAATTTGATGTTTTGAAATTAGGGTTTTCGAAATTGTTTATAAATTTTGGGGCTTTCATTTGGGATTGCAATTGGCGTCTAATTCGCTTGGGGCTTTTATAAATTTGGGTTCGCTTGTGTGAGTTAATCGCTTGTGTGAGTTAATCGCTTGGGTGAGTTAATCGCTTGTGTGAGTTAATCGATTTGTTGATCGCTTGTGTGAATCGCTTGTGTGAGTTGAAATGGTTCATTGTGTGTTTTCAAGTATTGAATGTTTAGGTCATATCGAATGTTTAGGTTGAAATGGTTCATTGTGTGTTTAGGAGTATCGAATGTTTAGGGACATCGTATTGTAATCGTGTTCTGGTTATATCGAATGATTAGGTTTAAGTAGTTACTTGAGTTTAGGTTTGTTTTCAAGTTTTGTTTTTCTCATTTGGTTCGGATATTTATGTAACTCAAATGATCAAATCGTTTATTGTGGACAGAGTATGCCAAGTTCAGAGGATGTCCCGTACTGGGCGAGAGCCATAACGAAGCAGAAAAAAAAGATTGAGAGGGTTAAGAGCCCGCTCTACAAGGCAGGCCCTGTAGATGGAAAGATGTTTTATTGGGAGGGTGAGCTGTTCGGACCAACAGGATCGCCTTACGAGAACGGAGTCTTCAAAATCAGCATGGACTTCCCTCCGGAATACCTGTTCAAGCCACCAAAGGTATGATGCTTTAAACGGTTCAGGGTTTTGTAGTAATCGCTTGCTGAATATTTATTTTCTGCAGGTCTTCTTCAGAACCAAAATCTGTCATCCCAATGTAGGAGATCGTGGTCATATCTTCCTAAGGATGGTGACAACAGACTACTTCTCGCATATTCACACCATCCATAAGATGTTCATTAATCTTCATGAGATGCTGACAAACCCCGAAATAGGTGAGGGAGACTACTTTGATGAAGCCAAAGCGAAGCTATACAAAGAAGACAAGGCGGGTTTCGATGAAAAAGCACGAAAATGTACTCTAGAGCACGCTACGGCTTAGAAAAAAATACCCTCTACCTTTGGCATAAATTTGGACGTCTAGAAAATTACTAGTTTTATTTTCACTTTTGTTTTCTCAATTTAAAAACTCTTTTCATTTTATTTTATTCAAATGTTTAAAATAGTTAAAAAAAAAATTATTATTTTATTCTGTTGAACCCAAAATGGGTATCAAGGTTGGACACCCATTTTTCACCTCAGATTCACCCAATATTCTTCCACATTCTCTCTCCTCCAAAAATTATTAAAAAATGCTGATGAACCCCATCATAGGGTTCAAGATTATGGATGGTCTTAGGAATTGATAGCACCGGTCCGCGGGATCGGAGTGCCACAATTTTGATTAGTGATTGCTTTTGTGTTAGTTTTTGTTACAAGAAAGTGAATAAACACACATTTATTGGACAATATTTTTCAAAAACTCTCAATTATGATAAATTTATTTTATACAGTTTAAGTCTTTAAAATGTAAACGAGGGTGAGCTGAGAGGTCACTTTAGAGCATATTAGATCACCTGGTTTGTAAGTTCCAAATCTGTGATTGATTTGTTTGAAAGTGATTGAGTTTGAAACTTTGATTGGAATCAATTAGGTCGATTATTTGTTGACACTTACACAAAAAGATCTTTAGAGGCTGAGAGTTCTCACGCAGAGAAACCACACTATCATATCAATGTTCCTTACCATGGTCAGATCATCGCGAACATGACAGCATGAGACAAAGCTTCTCCATGATGGAAGAATTTTAAGACAAGTCAGAGAAACAACAAACTTGGTACGTACTTCTTCGAGTTTTAAGGATACCAATGTCTTGCTCTTAATTACAAACATACATACATAGGGATTCGGAGAGTAGTTTTAACGTACACAAAAGCCTTACGCATTGCCAAAACAAAGAGATCTCTATCCTGGTCTCAATAAACGAAAACTTGACAGCTGCGAGAACGCTTTGTGAATGTAAGAATACTCTTGTAGATATCCTTGCAGATATCTAGCTCTTGGATGGTCATAGGAGAATCTGTGAAACGCACAGTAAATTTCTTGAGGACTGCTGAATTCTTAAGAAAGTAATTCACTAGTTTAATTCCAGTTTCTTCCCTCATGATCAGTTGTTTAATCTCGACAGATTCAAGAGTCAATGACAAACACTGAGGCACATAGCTAAGTTCACTTTGCTCTGGCTGCGCCGAAACAGCAAAGTCCTGAAAACAAAACAAAAACAAAAAATGGACAGAACAAGCATAGTTAAACAAAAATTCAACAATGTTCTTACTCAGCCAAATCATAGCCTCAAAACAGACTCTTACCAAGATCAGGTTTTTCAGGTTTGGGCAGCACTCAAGAAAGGCTGGCAAGAATTGTAACAGAGAGCTAGAAAGTGCAGCGTCCAAACGGTATAAGTTAGGGAATTTGGGGATTGGTCCCAATTTAGAATACACATAGAGGACCTACAAGAAGAGATAAATAAATACATCACTCATAGAGAATGAAAAGACAGTTTCTTGTTATTATATGCATCAAAGAGTATATATATAATTATATATACCTCAAGAGTAGGCTGAGAGATGATCATATGTCTTACTATAGATATCCCGGTGAGAAAATCACGGATAGTATCTCTCTTCCTTAGATCCTCAGGTTCCAAAGGACTGCCTCCAAAATTTACCACAAATTCAGTATCAATATCGATCATGGATAAAGAATTCAGGTTCTTGATTACAATCAGATCAGATTGGTTATCTTTAAAACTCAGATACTCGAGTCTTGGCGCATCAATCTCAACCGAATATTCTTTACTAAACAGAAGATACTTAAACGTGAGACGAAATCTTTTAAGAGTCTGAGACCTCACGCGCAGAAATCGCAGAACGTCACTTAATTCAGTACGCCTGATTACTGTAAGATCTACAAGAACAGGACAGCCTGAGATGAGCTTCTCTATGATCAAAGGCTCATCATCATACACAATGTCTTCAAAATGCATGATCTTGAGACAAGGTAGAGAAACCACAAACCCGGGGTCCACGATTCCTATGGTTACGAGCTTTAAAGAGACCAAAGTGTTGCTCTTGTAAAAGTTATGAGGCATATCAGGACCAATACCAGTCTCAACATCTAAATGTTGAACTCCGCGATCAATTGCTGTAGCAATCCACACCAGTTGTTCGTCTTCAAATTTTTTGTACTCTATCTTGAACTTTTGCATCCTTGATTCTTGGTTTAAATTCAGAAATTTGTCGATGAAGCTCTCGAGGCCTTTGCCACGACTAGGGAAATCCTTGACCTTTAAGTCAAGTCCAGGAACACTAAGCCAGAGAAACTCCCATCTCTTCGACAAAACGCTTGTCTTAACGGAATCTTTGGTCGGAAGGTTTAAGAGAATCTGAGTTAGCAGAATATCCGGCAATTCGCTGATTCTATCGCAACCCATCTCGAGAAAACCAAACCCTAAAGCTTCAAAAACAATCATATATGCAAAAAAGTTTCAAAATTGATTTCCAAAATCTACCTTGGAAGTCGATTTAAGTCACATACATAGACGTACACACGAGAGAGAAATCTGGGTGTGAAGAACTCACCGTAGATTTGATTCGCCTATGGGTTATTGTTGAAGTTATCGCCTAAGGAGGAGCAAAGCTTCAAAATTTATTCCAAAATCAAATACATAAAACATGCAACCGAAATGTGAGTGTGAAGAACTCACCGTCGATTTGATTCGCCGCAAGTTATCACTTGAGTAGGACTGGAAAATTAGGGAAGAAAAAATGCAACTTTTCTGAAAATAAATCAAACGGATAGGGAATCGACACAGTTTATCCGAAAGAAGCGATTTTGTTGTTCATTTTTATTAGCCTCTCGTAATTATAGATGAACATAAAGATCAATTTTTATAGCGTTATGAATACGAAGAGACAAGTAAAAAAAAAAAATGAATGCGAAGAGACGAGTGTATGAGTAGTCACAACTCTTCCTAACTAAAATCATATATCCCATATACTAAAGATTACAAGATTATAGACCAGAATATTATATACTTTTTGGGAGTTACATCTTGCTTGTTTAGCCATAATCCAGTCATATGCTCATAAAATTAAACATACAAACTTTTTGATATTTTGAGAATATCAGCTGGGAAGAGCCGCTTACAGCTTGGAATGTTTTGCTGTGAAAGGCTTTGTTGAAGAGTGCCATAAATTCAACGTGAGATCACCACAGTAAGTGCCTATGCAACTGCTTCCATTGGTGTTTCAAGCTCAAGATCCTGTAATAATCGTGCAAAGGCCAACCAATTCTAGCTTGATGATTTGATGATGTAAAATTGTAGCAAGTCCCTCTGACCAGAACTGCTAATAATGTGCAAACAACTCTTCATCAAGCAATTTGGAGACTGAACATTCCTCCAAAACTTACACATTTTTGGTGGAGGCCATACTTCATGATGTATTTCTTGTCCAGGCTTTGGTGGTGTAGTTAGCAAACTTAGCAACCAATTTGGATTGTTCAGCTTAATCACAGCGATCCAACTCTTACTTTGTCAACTTAGAGACATATTTCAGTTTACATTGTTCTGCTTAATCTTTCTTAACGTAGTTTTTATAAATTGATTGCTTTTCATCATCAATCATCATCACTTCTTACAAGAAAGTGAAGAAATTAACTCAATTTACAGTTAATATTATCAACACCAATATCTGAAAAATGCTAAGGCCGACTTGCAATATTTCATAACAAAAGATTTCCTACATTGATCTTTCGAGAAACACTGTCAATGAATGATGACTTCACAGCTTCTAAAACATACAAGTTATCAAACTTGGGAATCTATCCCAATTCGTAAATACCAATAGAGAACCTACAAGAAGAGAGAGAAAAAAAAAATGAAACATCATGGAGAATCAAAAGTACATTTCTTGATACATATATGCATCAAATACAAATGTAAATATATATACCTCAAGAGTAGGCTGAGAGATGATCATATGTCTTACACTCGATATACCGATTAGAAAATCACGGATAGTATCTCTCTTGCTTAAATCCACCAAACTTGACATTAATTTCGGAGGCATGTAGTCTCTGTTAAAAGGAACCATATCTGTCTCACCATCTAAATGTTGAATCCCGCGATCAATTAATGTACTAATCTACTCTCTGAATCGATCGCCATAGGTGTTGTATTCGTCAAACTTTATCTTGAACGTTTGCATTCGTGATTTTTTATTGAACTCGAGAAAATTGTCCATGAAGTTCGGGAAGATTTCGTCAGGGAAGTTTGGGAAAGCATTGACCTTTAAGTCAATATTTTCCAAAAACTCTCATTTATGATAATTTTATTCATACAATTAAAGTCGTTAAAATGTAAAGGATGGTGAGTTGAGAGGTCAATTAAGAGGTTATTAACTCACCTGGTTTTGCAAGTTCCAAATATGTGATTGATTTGTCTGAAAGTGATTGCGTTTGAAACTTTGATTGGAATCCACTAGGTCGATTCTTTGTTTGACACTTTAAACAAAAAGATCTTCAAAGGCTGAGAGTTCTCACGCAGAGACAATACACTATCATATCAATGTTCCTTACCATGGTCAGATCATCGCGAACATGACAGCATGAGACAAGCTTCTCCATGATGGAAGAATCTTAAGACAAGTCAGAGAAACAACAAACTTGGTATGTTTTGGGTTTAAGGATACCAATGACTTGCTCTTAATTACAAACGTCCAGAGGCATGGAATATCAGATTTAAAGCACCATAAAGCCACAGTTATCTAGATGTGGAAAATCAGATTAATACATGCGAATATGCGATGATCCAAAAGCCCTTACTGCATTTTCCAAAACAAAAAGATCTCTACTCTGAAGTTATCTTAATAAATGAAAACTTGACATCTGGGAGAAAGCTTTGTGGACGTAAGAAAACTCTTGAAGATATCTAGCTCTTGGATGGTCATAGGATAGATTATGAAACTCACTTTAAGTTTCTTGAGGACTGCTGAGTTCTCAAGAAAGTAATTCACTAGTTTAATCACAGTTTCTTCCTTAATCCTGATCAGTTGTGTAATCTCAACAGATTCAAGACTCAATGACAAACACTGAGGCACATAGCTAAGTTCACTTTCCTCAGGCTGCGCCGAAACAGAAAAGTCCTGCAAACAAAAAAAGAAAAAGAAAAAAAAGAACAAGCAGAGTTAAAAATAAAATTCCAAAATGTTCTTACTCAGCCAAATCATAGTCTCAAAACAGATTCTTACTAAGATAAGTTTTTTCAGATTTGGGCAGCTCTCAAGAAAGGCTGGCAAGAATTGTAACATAGAGCTAGAGAACCTAGGGTCCAAACGGTATAAGTTAAGGAATTTGGGGATCCTCCAAATTTAGAATATAGGTAGAGGACCTACAAGAGTAGATAAATGGATACATCAATCATTGAGAATTAAAGAAAGATTTATTATTAATATATGCATCAAAGAGTATATATATACCTTAAGAGTACACTCGCATCAAACCGAAATGTGAGTGTGAAGAACTCACCGTCGATTTGATTCGCCGCCGCAAGTAATCACGACTGAAAAATTAGGGAAGAAAAAATGCAACTTTTCTGAAATAAATCAAACGGATAGGGAATCGACACTGTTTACACAAAAGAAGGGATTTTTTTTGTTGTCCATTTTTTATTGAGGAAAATTAGCCTCTCGTAATTATAAATGAACATAAGATCAATTTTTATAAGGAGGATGATGTAATATGAGTGTGAAGAACTAACCGTCGATCTTGATTTTTTTAAAACCCCATAACTTTTTTTTTCCAATATACTTCCCGTAGAACATCTACGAATTAAATAAATAACCAAAACTGATGGAATTTGCAAAAATGACTATGAGCTCACGAAAAACTTAAAACACTATTTTGATGGTTATCAGTAAATACCATTTTGTCTTTCTTAATATCTGTCATATGAATCTGTTTTGTGGCTAAAATCATTCCATAGGATGCCTAAAATTTTCGTAGGTATAAAAAAAAATATGCCCAAATTTACATTAGGTGAATCTCATCCACACAATACATTCCAAATATAACTTCAAATATAAATTATAATAACGAGTTACATATATTGTTATGGATTAACAATTATTATATTATATATAAATATATAAATTTATATATAATATTATGTTTTACACGGCAAAAATAATGTTAGATTGATAATAATAGTGAGTTATATAGATGATTAAAGATGTTATTAATATATTTAACACGTTACATTTTAAACTAACGTCTAATATTATAATTTACTCGGTAAATAATATGTTAGACTGATAACAATAATGACTTATATAGATGATTAAATATGTTATTGATATATTTAGCATGTTACATATAAATTAACGTCTAACATTATAATTTACTAGGTAAAAAATATGTTAGATTGATAACAATAATAAACTATATAGATTGTTAAAGGTGTTACTTTTGTAGTTAGTATGCTACAAATATATATAACATTATATATAATATGTTAGCAGTCTAACAATAAATTTATAAGAGTAATTCAGCTAGATACACACTAACTCTGTTGGTTACAATAAGACAGGATCATCTGTTGTTATGACATTTTGAATACGGAGTTGGTTTTTCTCATAAAAAGTCAAAAAAGGAATTTTGATCAACAATGGAGAAGTCAGGGATGATTATATCGGTGTGAAATCAAACCAATGTTAATTTTTGATTGGAAGTTTATATCAGAGTTGGAATTTTCACAAGCTTTAATCATATCTAGTAAATTTTAGATCTGGTTTTTCAGTAAACAGATCTGGTGATGGTGATTTGATGATTTTATATTATTGGGAAATATTCTTTTTGAGGAGACGATCTAGAATAAGATGAAGGTGAAAAAAATAAATAGTAGAAACATAAGAAAATAAAGAGATGAAAGAGAGAGAAAAGAGAAAGGAAAAAGAATAAAGAGAGTAAAGAGAAAAAGAGATGATAGATACATGTAAATAGAGTCCTTAGGTTTGTAGGGCTGTAGGGATTTTCTTGTATTTAAAAAAATGCTACAGTGTCATCTACAGGATATGGTTATTTTTGCAAATACGAGTGTTAGTTTGGTTATTCATTACAATTATTTCCCATAATATCAATTAAATTGTTATTTTTTTCCAAAATAAATAAACAAAGGTTTGTAAACAAGTAAATTACATAGGTTTGGGAATTAAGTCTTGTTTGTTTAGCCAGGACATTTTCAATAGTGTTTGCTTTCCTGTATATATGTGTTGAATGTTGATCCTTGATTAAATCCTGCAAAATAGAAAGTAGAAATTAACGAGAGGAAGAAGAAGAAATGAAGAAGAAAAAGTCATGTCTCGTGAATGAAAGAATCAGAGAAGAACAAGGAAAGTCAACTCTGGAGAAATGAATTGGGCTTCTTGTTTAGAGTAATAGGCCTGTGAATTGTGTGTGTTGAAATGATTAAGCTTAAGTTAGAGCAGTTAGAGTTGCTATAATAGTCAAATAGTAGTTGTTAAGGTCTTAAGTAGCTAGAGTCTAAGTGAGTGTAGTGTGGCTTGTGTGTGACAGCCTAGATATAAGACTTAAGGTGTATGAATGATGAAAGTTAGGAAGTAGTAGTTAGAGAAATCTGCTATATATGTGTGTTGTGCTTTGTAAGAAAAATATCGATTGATCAAATAACAAAATGTAGTTTTTAAATGTTTATCTCTCTAAGCTTCTTCCTGTTTTCACTAAGAACAAACAAACAAACAATATTAATGAGTGAAACAGAGCAAGAGAACTAGAGAGAAAGAGAGTTAGAGAAGAAGAGGAAACAAAAGAGAGTGAGAGAAGAAGGAGAAACAAAAGAGAGTGAGAACAAGAGAGTTTCTCAAACAAACCTGAGTGTTCTAAGAACAAATGAAGAATGCCAACAATATGCTCACAAAAATTAAATATACAGCATTTGCCACATTGATAATATCAGCTAGGAAGATTGCAATAAAGAGATGCTTCCAGTTTGATGGTTTAATGATGTACAAGAGGCATCTACAAAGCAACAAAATTGAGTAGCTCTACTAATAGCTTCTTGTGAAGTTTGTGGGGTACCAATTTGGACGAGGCAACTTCTATGGATAGAGTGTGAGAGTTCTTTCAGGTAATTTAATTGCTTTTATCAATCAATCATCAGAATGTGAAGAGATTAACACAACTTACACAGTTAATGTTATCAACACCAATGCCTAGAAAATGCTAAGGCCGAAATTGCAATTTCATCATAACAAAAGATGACCTACATTGATCTTCGAGAAACATTGTCAATGAATGATGACTTCACAGCTGAATGTTTTGTAGTTTTTCGAGTTTTAAGGACACCAATGTCTTGCTCTTAATTACAAAACGTCCAGAGGCATGAAATGTCAGATTTAAAGCACCATAAAGCCACAGATATCTAGATGTTGAAGATCACGATTAATAAAAGCGATGATCAACTCAATGATTTAGAGAGTAGGTTAAACGTATACAAAGTCCTTACTGCATTTTCCAAAACATAAAATCCCTACACTGAAGATATCTCAATAAATGAAAACTTGACATCTGGGAGAAAGCATTGTGGACGTAAGAAGACTCTTGAAGAAATCTAGCTCTTGGATGGTCATAGGAGAACCTGTGAAACTCAGAGTCAGTTTCTTGAGGACTGCTGAATTCTCAAGAAAGTAATTCACTAGTTTGATCCCAGTTTCTCCCTTCATGATCAGTTGTTTAATCTCAACACATTCCAGAGTCAATGACAAACACTGAGGCACATAGCTAAGTTCACTTTCCTCTGGCTGCGCCGAAACAGCAAAGTCCTGTAAACAAAAAAAAATGGAAAGAACAAGCACAGTTGACAATAATTCAACAGTGTTCTTACTCAGCCAAAGCATAGCCTCAAAACAGATTCTTACCAAGATCTATAGCTGCATAGGTTCGAAAAGAAGGGTTTCACTTTGAAAGGTAGCTGCATAATCATCATAACTCAGAGTAGTTGATGTAATTTTCTCTAGATCTTTTTCTATTAATGTCTATCTTTTTTTATTAATGTCTATCTTTTCCGAACAACATAGAAGCTATTAATGTCTCTGTATCCCTTTTATATTTTTTATGACAATGTTTTAGTTGAACTTGTATTTTGTAAGCTGAATTTCTTTTTTTTGCTGCAATTACGTTAAACTCATGTTTTGAATTTTTTTTTTGAAGTAATTTTGAAAATAGTTTTATTTGGACTTATGGACAGTTCAATTGGTCATGGTCCAAAATGGATTTGATCTTATTTGGACTGGTTCTATTTGGGTGTGGACCATTAATATCCAGAAAATAAAAATGTCCATTTGGACAAGCCCATTTGGACATGGACAGCCCAATTGACACTGCTAATCATATGTCTTACACTCGATATCCCGGTGAGAAAATCACGGATAGTATCTCTCTTCCTTAGATAATTGAGATCATTGAGTTCCATAAGAATGGCTCCAAACTTGACCATAAAATCAGTATCAATATCGATCATGGATAAAGAATTCAGGTTCTTGATTACAATCATATCAGATTGGTTATCTTTAAAACTCAGATACTCAAGTCTTGGAGCATCAATCTCAACCGAAAACGCATTACTAAACAGACCATACTTAAACGTAAGACGAAAGCTTTTAAGAGTCTGAGACCTCACGCGCAGAAATCGCAGAACGTCACTAAACAGACTAAGCCTGATCACTGTAAGATCTTCAAGAACAGGACAGCCTGAGATGAGCTTCTCTGTGATCAAAGGCTCATCCTCATACCCAACTTCTTCTAAATGCATGATCTTGAGACAAGGTAGAGAAACCACAAACTCGGGGTCCACGATTCCTATGCTTACGAGCTTTAAAGAGACCAAAGTGTTGCTCTTGTAAAAGTTATGAGGCATATTAGGACCAATATCAGTCTCAACATCTAAATGTTGAACTCCGCGATCAACTGCCGTAGCAATCCACTCCATGAGTGGTTCGTCTTTAGATTTTTTGTACTCTATCTTGACCTTTTGCATCCTTGTTTCTTGGTTTAAATCCAGAAACTTGTCGATGAAGCTCTCGAGGCCTTTGCCACGACGAGGGAAATCATTGACCTTTAAGTCATGTCCAGGAACACTTAGCCATAGAAACTCCCATCTCTTCGACAAAACGCTTGTCTTAACGGAATCTTTGGTCGGAAGGTTTAAGAGAATCTGAGTTAGCAGAAAATCGGGCAATTCGCTGATTCTATCGCAACCCATCTCGAGAAACGAAACCCTTAAGCTTCAAAAACAATCATATGCGAAAAGTTTCAAAATTGATTCCCAAAAGTCGATTTAAGTCACATACATAGACGTACACACGAGAGAGAAATCTGGGTGTGAAGAACTCACCGTGGATTCGATTCGCCGGCGGATTATTGTTGATGTTATCGTCTAAGGACGAGCAAAGCTTCAAAATTGATTCCAAAAGCAATAGAGAGAGAGAAATGTGAGTGTGAAGAACTCACCGTCGCTTTGATTCGCCGCCGCAAGTAATCACTTCAGGAGGACTTGAAAGTTAGGAAGAAAAAATGCAACTTCTCCGAAATAAAATCGAACAGATAGGAATCGATGAGAAATGTGAGTGTAAAGATCACCTAAATTTTTTGGTTTAAAACCCATAACAATTTGTTTTTCAATGTACTCCTATAAGATCAACTAAATTGTTTTTTGCCCAAAATAACTAAACTAAAGGTTTGTAAAAAAGTAATTAATTACATAATTTTAGGAATTATGTCTTGTTTTGTTTGTTGAGCCAAAACATTTCAACAGTATTTGCTTCCATGTATACTCACAAAACTTAACTATACAAGCATTTGATATTTTGATAATATAGGCTAGGAAGATTGCGATAAAGATGAAATCTGATAATTTCCCTTGATTGTATTCACATCTCTTTACACAAATATATACACAGAAATGAACAAGATCTACTCCTAATTAACAGGGCGAGATTGTCGTGATTTATAATTGATTGACACGACAAATCCCTAAAGGAATCAATCAAATTAATTACAAGATTTTCTTAATATCTATCACCCTCCCGCAGTTGAAGCGTTGGGGTTTCTAACGGTTAAACTGTCTCGAAAATCATTGAACAATGAAGTTGGCAACCCTTTGGTGAAGACATCTGCAAATTGGAGCGACGATGGAACATGAAGCACCTTGATCTGACCCATTTTGACCTTTTCTCTCACAAAGTGAATGTCTATTTCAATGTGCTTCGTTCGTTGGTGTTTCACCGGGTTCGTCGAAAGATACACAGCACTAATCTTGTCACAATAGACCACTGATGCTTTGGTGATTGGACAGTTTAGTTCAAGGAGAAGGTTTCGTATCCAACAAGCTTCAGCGACAGCATTTGCAACTCCTTTGTACTCTGCCTCTGCACTAGAACGTGATACTGTCGGTTGCCGTTTGGAGGACCAGGAGACAAGGTTGGGACCAAGGTAGAGACAGTACCCTGATGTGGAACGACGAGTGTCCGGGCAACCGGCCCAGTCGGCATCGCTGTAAGCAACAAGCTCGTGTATTGCACCCTTTTGGATTTGAAGACCATGAGTATATGTGCCTTTAACATAACATATGATGCGCTTTAGGGCCTGTAGATGCTGATGTCGAGGGTCATGCATGAATAGGCAAATTTGGTTGACAGCATAAGAGATATCGGGCCCGTAAATGTAAGATACTGAAGCGCTCCTGCAAGAGACCGATATTCTGTCGGGTTTGCAATTGGATCACCTGCTTTTGCAGAAAGCTTGGCCTTTACGTCTACAGGTGTGGAGCACGGATTGCATTCCTTCATGCCTGCACGAGCAATTATGTCCAGAGCATATGCCGCTTGACTTAGAAAAATGCTTCCTGGTTTGAAATCAGCCTTAATACCGAGAAAATAATTTAGCTGTCCCATATCCTTCATTGGAAACTCTGCTTTGAGAAGAGAGATGATGTGATGCAGGAAGGCAGTGCTTGAAGCAGTAAGAATTATGTCGTCGACATATAAAAGTAGGTACGCCTGATTTTCACCTTTCCTGTACACAACCAAAGAGGCATCGCTTTTGCTTGCCACAAAACCATTGTTAGAAACATATCGAGCAAACCGAGAGTTCCATGCGCGAGGCGCTTGTTTCAGACCGTAGATAGCTTTTTGAAGCTTGCACACGTGATTGGGAGCAGAGGCGTCTACAAATCCAGGTGGCTGAAACATGTAGGCAGTTTCCTCTAGTTCACCGTGAAGAAAGGCGTTTTCAACGTCAAGTTGGTGAATGGGCCAATCCCGAGCAAGACTGACATGAAGCACCGTTCGTATTGTTGCAGGTTTTACAACTGGGCTGAAAGTTTCATCAAAATCCACACCAGCTTCTTGAGATTTTCCATTGGCCACTAGCCGAGCTTTGTAGCGAGCTAAGGAGCCATCGGCGTTTAGTTTGTGTTTAAATAACCACATAGACCTGACAACATTGACCCCTGGAGGTCGGGGAACAAGATTCCACGTCTTATTCTTAATCATAGCACCATGTTCATCAGTCATTGCAGGGTTCCAATTCGGGTCTTTTAAAGCACTTATGTACTGTTTGGAAGAGGAGAAATATATGAAGTGAGAAGAGAGAGGATGGATTTTGGTTTACGAATGCCAGCTTTACTTCTGGTGGTCATGGGATGACTCGGTATGGAAGGAGCAGAAGCATCTGTTTGAGACGAAGCAATGGTATTTGTGGGAGGTGGAGGTGGAGGTGGGTTATGGATTGCAATAGGAGGCGTTTGTGGAAGCGGTGCTTGCAAAATTGTTTGAAACAGAGGTGAAGGTTCCTCATGATAATCAAGGAACTGATAAGGAGAAAGTTCATTTGGTATAATTGTAGCAGCTGGAAAAATTGTTTCATCAAAGGCAACATGACGAGAAATGATGATTTTATTTGTTTTGAGGTCCAGACATCTGTAACCGCGGTGCTGAGTCGGGTAGCCAAGAAAAAGACATGGCGTCGTTCTTGGAGAAAGTTTTTGAAGGTTTGAGTGATTGAGATTTGGAAAACAGAGACACCCGAACACACGTAAGTGGTCATATGTCGGCTTTTTGTGAAACAAAAGATAGTAAGGAACCCGATTATGAATGGCGGAGGAAGGGAGAATATTCAGAAGATGAACAGCTACATGAAGAGCTTCAACCCAGAACGTGGGAGAGAGCTTTGCTTGAAAGAGTAAGGTACGAACCATATTGTTTATGGTACGAATCATTCTCTCAGATTTGCCATTTTGTTGAGAGGTATGGGGGCAAGAAAATCGAACTTTTATCCCATTTGAATCAAAGAAGTTGTGAAAATCTTTATTATTAAATTCACCCCCATTGTCACACTGGAAAGATTTTATAGAGGTTTGAAATTGATTTTGAACAAAAGTATGAAAATGTATAAACTTAGCAAAAACTTTACTTTTTCGTCTAAGGGGATAAACCCAAAGAAAATGTGTGAAATGGTCAAGAAAGAGAACGTAATATCGAACACCACTCACACTTGGTAAGGGAGATGTCCAGACATCAGAGTGAATTATGTCAAAAGGATGTGAAACTTTAGTTTGAGATGAAGAAAACGGAAGTTTTATTTGTTTTCCAAGTTGACAAGCCTCGCAAATCAAAGGCAAGCTGTCTTTATTACAAGCTAAGGAATTAGAAGAAACAACAGAACGTAGAGAATCATAATTGAGATGCCCAAGTCTCTTATGCCAAAGATTTGGAGATTGGGCAGAGAAAGCGGAGTGAGGCGGAGGTGTGTGAGCTGAGATAGGAACAGAATAAAGGTCACCCGAGCTATTACTGCGGAGAAGCGTTCTCCGAGTGTTCAGATCCTTCACAGAGAAACTAAAGGGATCAAATTCAACAGAACACCAATTATCAGTTGTGAATTTTCGAACTGAGATAAGATTTTTAACAATTTGGGGAGTAATCAGAATATTGGTAAGAGAAAGAGGATGAGAGGAAGAGGTGAGAAAAGAATTTCCAGAAGCGGTGGTTGGAATTACTGAACCGTTGCCCACAATGACTGAATTTTTGGTATTACGATTAAGAATAGATGTGAGAATACCTGGATTGGAAGCTAGATGTGCTGTTGCACCTGAGTCCATATACCAATTCCCAGCTGATGGATCAGTCATCGTCATCGTGTTGAAAGCTGCAGCAAAATCTGTAGTGGGCTCAAGTTCAGTAAGATTTGCAGATGGCATAGTTGGGCCTGTTGGTCGTGAGCCCAAAACACCTCTTGACAGACCTGCAGGAGGATACATGTTCCAAGGCCCAAATTGTTTTGCCCATTGTTGAAATGGATTGGGCCAGTAACTTTGAAGAGCCCAATTGTTGAAGGGAGGTCGCTGTTGGTAATTGTGTCGTCCTCGAAAACGATTTCCATTGCTGCGCTTGTTGCCACGGTTATTTGAGAATCTGGTCGGAGCATTCTTCTCCAGTGGTGGTTGCTGTGCTGTCGTCACCAAGACCGTGGAGGAGGAAGGATGATCTGAGTGAGACACCACCGGTTTGTGCGACTTCTTCAGGCGAGATTCTTCTGATTCAAGCATCGATCGAGCCGTTTTAAAACTGGGAAAAGGTTCACGATGTTTGATAACATTGATAATATTATCAAACTTTTCATTGAGCCCATTCAACAAATACCTCACCAAGGTTCGGTCTGGTACGGGAGCGTCAACGTTTGCGAGCAGATCGGAGAGCGACTTGAGGCGTTGACAGTATTCGTCGACAGATTGATCACCTATTTCCATAGTCCTAAAATCGTTATCGAGTTGGATGGCACGGGCTTCCTTATTGTTACGGAAAAGATTTTCAATTCGAAGCCATATGTCTCTTGCTGAGCCTCCCGTTTGAAACGCCTTACGGAAGAGTTGCTGAGCAAGGGTGCCATAGATCCACAGTTTCACGAGGCCATCTCGCTTCTTCCAAGCTAGATCGTTGTTGTCGGTGGGCAGAGATGTCCCGTCGACATGACCGAGCACATCGAAGGTGAGACAGTGGGTGAGAAAGAGTTCCCTCCACGCATCATAATTGTGTTCGTCTTGATCGAGAATCAGAGGGATGTGCGATTTGATGTTGGTGACACCAAACGCTCGCTCAGTTGTAACAGGGACTTGAGCCATTGATTTAAGGTGGAGAGGAGAGAAGAAAAGAGACAAGTACAGAGAAGAGAAGAAAGAGAAGATGGAAGGAGAGTAGCAAATAGAGAACGAGAAAGAAGAAGAAAAGTGACAGGGAAAGAGATGGTACTGTGGCGTTAGCCAACTTGCTCTGATACCATGAAATCTGATAATTTCCCTTGACTGTATTCACATCTCTTTACACAAATATATACACAGAAATGAACAAGATCTAATCCTAATTAACAGGGCGAAATTGTCGTGATTTATAATTGATTGACACGACAAATCCCTAAAGGAATCAATCAAATTAATTGCAAGATTTTCTTAATATCTATCAAAAGAGGTGCTTCCTGCTTGGAGTCATTTGCTGTGAATGGCTTTGTTCAAGAGTATTATAAAGGCTTCGTGTACCTATGCTTCTTCCATTTGTGTTTGAATTGAAACTAGCCAATACCAGATTGCCAGTTTGATGATGTACTAAGCTAGAGGCATCTACAAAAGCAACAAAATTGAGTAGCTCTATTAATAGCTTCTTGAGATGTTTGTGAGGTTCCAATTTTGACGAGGCAACTTCTATGGATAGAGTTTCTCTTGTGTTCTCTTGAGTGTTCTTTTAAGTAATTTAATTGCTTTTATCAATCAATCATCAGAGAAGAAACTTTCTGCAATTTTAATTTCTTTTGTTCCCGTAACATACAAGTTATCTCAAGGTACCGCGAGAAAATCACAGAGAATATCTCTGTTGCTTAAATCACGGATAATATAATCTCGTACTTCCATACTCAACACTTATCAAGCGGCGTCGTTTTTCGCGCTTTCGGTTTAAAAAATTAAAAAGAAATTCTTTAAACCGACAAACTTCTTCGACATCGACCTCTAAAATTTTAAGAACCCTAAAAATCCACCGGAAATCGATATCTAATCAACTTCTTCAGATTTCACCGAAGAAGACAGAAGAAAACGAACTAGATACATTTCACAAACTTGTGTCTTTTTTGTTTTATTTTTACTGAAGATATCCACCGAAGAAAACCTGACAAAAACTCTATCAGAAACGTCGCGCTTCTGCATATTGAGAAAGCAGCAATGGAAGATTTGGACTTTCCGGTAAGGGAAGATACATAAATTCGTTTTTGGGTTGTATGAGTGTGTTTATCTTTCGATTTGGATACTTTTTGATATGAATAATGACCAAAGATCACCTTCGTTTCTACAGATTTGCATACTGAAGATGAACCTCCAATGTTGCCAAGACTTTCCTTGTCTGGTCAAGAAGCGTCTGCGAGAAGTAAAAGGTCTACTGTCAAATAATTAACCTAGTTTCAATTCAAACCTAATCGTGCCTTGTACAACAAGTTTTTGATTTTAATGGTTGTCTATGGATGAGCAGGGGTTTACGCCATAACCATAGACCCAGCCAAGGGTCTGATTTTGGTCTCCGGCACAGCCGAACCTCCTCTGCTTATCAAAGCCATCGAAAAAATCGGACAAAGTCCGCCACTTTACGCCTACGAAAAAGAACCAACTAAGGCTAAGACCCAGTTCAAGGCCTTGCTTAAGCGTTACGCCACCGAGGAGCGTCAAGACGAACTGCCACCAACCGCTGATGATGCCGGAGCTTGCCCCGGGAAATCGGGACCACCACCCACAGCCGATGCTGGAGCTTGTCCAGCACCAATTTCGGGTTTCGGCTACTCGGGACAGCCGATGATGCCGATATTTACGTTGCCTCAGACTATGGGTCCTCCGGGATGGTTAGCCCCGGGGACAAAACCGAGGCTGATGGTGAGATACGAGGAGCCAGAGATGAAGACGAGGAAGGCCCCGGCGCCTTATCCCTTCGATTTCTACGAGAGCAAAGGGTTCCCTGCATCAGATTCCCTTTTCAAGTATTTCAGCGATGATCACGCTCAACCTTGCACCATCATGTGATTCATGGTGACTTTGAAACAAAGTTTTAGTTGGTTTTACTGTTGTTCTCAAAGTTATTAGACTTGGTATATTAAACTTGGCCAAGAATTTACTTTAACACAAAGTTAATGTTCTATATATTTATCAGAGCATCATCATCAATATAAGTGAATCATTCAACAAACGAAAATGTATTATCACAATTGTACAGAGAGGAAAAGGGGTAACAAGAGAACACACGCCACACACAACTACATAAAAAAAAAAACACACGAGCTTTTTTTGTTTACTCAACACACAACTATAGACAAACCAGTTTACACGTACACTTCAATATTTCTTTTTCTTTTTGTTTTCCCTCATGTCTTCTTTAGGAATCTGAACGACGTAAAAGAAAACAGGAATAGCTACTAACCAGAAAGCAATGTTGATGAATACCTTATCAGTGAAAAGCATACGAGGTAGCAAGATGCCACTGCCAAATGCCATAATGATCGACGCCATAAAGTTTGCAAACGGGCCATCATTTGATTCTTTAGGAGCTCTTCCATATGATTGGATCAGCTCTTCCTCAATTGCCTTAACAGTCTCCCTCACAACATATTTGTCCGTCTTGGGACATGGCTGGGGATAACGAGGATGACCAGGGCTGGGAAGCCTGAAAAAGGATTTATATATAGATTACAATACAAACACAGAATTGGCTTAGTGTCATTTGTAGACCAAACTGTTTTTCTTTTTTTTAATGAATCTTTTAACCTTAAATGACATACGGAACAAACTGAGATTTTCCATTTTGAAGATCCAAGTATGCATCAAAACAAATATTTATCACTAAATCATTACGTACCTAGCATCGCTCCAGACCACACCGCTTCTTTGTGAAATTAATTCCACAGCTTCTTTCCAATCATTGATCTTGTGTGGATGTTCGGCTCTCATCTCCTCGAATTTTTTGCCAAACACACCTTCGAATTTTTTCACTTGTCTCGTTGTCACGTTGACAAAGACAGGGATCACAAAGATTTTGCGGTCCACCACGAGCTCCTTCATCTTGTGAAGCTCGTCCAAACAATACTTAGATTCTGGATATCGCTTGGAGAACAAGGCAAGCACGATTTTCGAGTTCTCAATGATCTTGAGGAGATCATCTATTGGTCTACCTTTCTCCAAGTTGTCATCTATGAAGAACTTGATATTATCTCTTTTTAACGCTCGCAAGAGATCTGGAATGAAGTTGTCGCGCAGCTCCTCTTTACGGTAATATCCCCAGCTTGAGAAGAGGCTGCCATTTCAGGGTGCAAATCCTAGCAAGCAAATAGACAAACACACAAATTCCACAATCAAACCTCTTAAAGCTAGACACTCTCACTGACTATATACCATTTAAATTAACTACAAAATAGGTAGATAAGATAACAATTATCTCTGGTTATATATGTTGATGCTCTTATTCTAACATCAGGTTTATTGGGAAACTAACATGTATTCTAGGATTGGGAATTGCATTAAGTGAAAATTAACATCGTATTATGATCTTCCTATACCACTAACAAAAAAAAGGAACCAAGTATACAAGTATCTACAAAACCCTTGGTTGGTACAAACTTATGACTTAGCTGATTCATATATCATTTGAGGCTTCATGTCTCTATTGATACACACAAGAACCAAAGACAGAAAGCAAAGCAACAGAACTGTCTGAAATTCACCGGTTTCTCTTATTCAGATTAGGCAGGTTCTAAAAAAAGAATTTATTTTTTAGAAGATAGCAAGGAAGCGTTACAGATTCTCGAAGACGATCGTTGTGCGATTGCGACTTGGGGAGAACCAAAAAAAACTAATAGAAATCAAATTGTCGTTTGGTCAGAAAAGCGGAAAGAGATTGAGATTATCAGATTATAATTTTGAAGATCCACAAGTAGATAAATACTTACCAAAATACTTGAAGATATCAGAGGATAAGAATTTGGATCTTCCAGAGGAAAATAAAAACTTGTTTTGGGGGAACAAATAAAGAGGCGGCAATGATTAGAGGAGGAACAAAAAAAAAGTCAAGTCGATTTCTTTAATTTATAGTGAACAAAAGGCGTAAAGGTTTGGATCAACTTTTGTAAGAAGAGAAAAGCGACCTACCTACCTTTCAGTGTCGGGTGATTTTTAGCGTTGACGCAAATGATTAGATTTATTATAACTACCTAGGGAAAATTGGCCAATTCAGACCTAAACTTTTGGAAAGTTTTAAAGTTAGGCTTGAACTATTTTTCTGGTTAAAACATACTTAAACATTATGTAGTGTGCTTTGTCATACTTGAACTCTGTTAACATTTGAAAGGCATTCTTAATCTTTGGTATAGTTTGAATTTCGTACTCCATATTTATGCTTTGTGCTAAAACCAATTTCCAACATAACTCTGTTAAGTTTTCTGTCAAGCTGTGGTCTACGTGGCGGCCACGTAAGTGACGTCGTTGTTTAAGGTTTCTTTAGTTTTTTTGGAAAAAACGTGAAAACGATGTCGTCTGTTCCTTAACTTGGGGAAAACAATTCTATCCCGCGACACAACCTTTCATATTCTTTTCTTCTTCGTCGAAACAAAGTAACAGAGCGATCATCACTTAGGGCTTGGAGAAGTGAGTTTTGAAGTGGTGTAAGCTTTTGATTATTGCATAGAGCTTGGAGATATGAGGTAAACTTTGAGTTCGTGTTTTTTCTTTCTATTTTTGTATCGATTAGCTAGGGTTTAGAGTTTGAGTTATAATGTTATTTGATGAGAGGCTTTGATTAGATCGCTTTATGGTTTAGGTTTTAGATACGGTATTGGTTCTAAATCACTATCTAATATCATTGCGGCAAGAGATATAATTTTTGACTCTGAAAATCTGTTAACTCTCGTTTCAGTTCCGAGGAGGCTGTGTTTCAAGTGCATCACAATGAGAAGTTCGTGATGTCAATGGTAAACGAAACGACATACATTGGAGGAGAGGTCAACACGCTCATAAGCCGTCCAGCCTCCATGTTTGAAAATCTGGTGGATTCATTGAAGATTTCTTTGAGCGGACAGCGGATTTGGTTGGATTTTGAGACTCTTGTTATTGCTTCTACTCTGATTTTTGGTTTTCTTTTTGTTCTACAACGAGAATTTTGCACAATGAAACAAATTTGAACAACAGTTCAATACACAGTCGAACCTAAACCATGACAATGACAAAGATTTGTGTTGTCATTATCAATACACGAATTGTGGCTCAAACATGACAATGCCAAAGACTAGAGCAACACATAATCGTTATTGAAAATGCAAAAAACACTACAGATAATCCTAATGGAAAATGTAAAATACGATCACACCCATTACCAATCCACTAACCATCACATTTTTAATGGAACTCATGACTGCATTAAGCTTTTCAATCTCATTTTTGCAGGAACAGACATCAGCTTTTAACTCTCCAATCTCCTTCTTAAATCCGGCGGCTTCTACTTTCAATGCTTCAAGTTCACGTCAAAAGCGTTCAACCTCTTCAACGATAGAAACATCTGTCCACTTGAACAGATGATTTTTATCCTAACAACAATACAACATATTCGATTTATATGGGTCACTGACATCAAAATAAAGAACAAATTAATTAACAGAGACTATATATACATTACCTCCTTCGATCCATACGGACAACAATAGAATAGTCTCCCCGGATTTTGATATGTCTCCGAAGTTCTGATGTCTGTGCTGCTTGAAGGAGATTACTTCACAAAAAAAATTGACGTTAGTTATCGGATGAAAAAGAAAAAAGAAATCTACTCACAACGTAATACACTAACAAACACATAAGAGGGACAAATATTTAATTTACCCGAACTGCTAGAAGAAGACATCGAATACGAAAAATAATCCAGAGACTGAAGAATTTGATTTTTAAATCCCTAAGTCGTCGATATGTCAAGTATCGAAGGGTTGAAGAAGATATAAACGACATCACTTTATGTATTTTACTTGTTAAACTTGATAAGTCCAAAACGACGTCATCGCTGACGTTGATGCCACATATACGTGATTTAACGGATCGTTAACACCTATGGACGGAAATTTATTTAAACACAATACACATAGATTACGGATGAAATTCAAATATTTATAATGTTTAAGTATGTTTTAACCAGAAAAATAGTTCAAGCCTAACTTTAACACTTCCCAAAAGTTTAGGTCTGAATTGGCCAATTTTCCAACTACCTAGTACCTACCTTTTCCTCGTTCCCCTTAAAGTGGATGATATGGACTCAATGGAAAATAATTTGGCTACATACAGTATTTTTCTTTCTAGAATTTTATTGGTTTTAATTTTGTTTTTTGATCGAAATTTTTTCGAATTAATTGTATAGAGAGTTTTCCTACAAAGATCCCAAACACCGATGATTAAACATAGATTTAATAAATAAATAAAATTCCTATACAGTCTCCTTGGAGCAGCTAGTTTGCGATCGCAATCTTCTTTTGCTTGGACAAAGATTTGTGAAGCATAAATTTTGGTGAGATAAGGTGTTAAAAAAGAATTTGGTTATGGAGAAATCTAGTCTCATCAGGCTTCATCAAGATCCAAAATCAAAATAAATCCTAAGCTTAATAGCAATTTTTTGACAGCAAAAGATTTTTAGGATGATACTCATTAGTACATTGTCAAATTATCATTAGTACTGCGAGACTGTTTGCTGTATGTAAGAAAGCTCCTTAAAAGACATCTTAACCTCAGCTAGATATCGATATAATAGTCTTTGAAACGCAGGAGTTTTGAGAACAACTGAATTCTCAAGAAAGTGTACATGTTAACTAGGGATACATGTATATCATCTTTTAATCAAAGTGAATCTCTTACTGTCACGTGTAATTAGTTTATGCTAATTTCTAGGAGTCATTTTCTTAGTATGGTTCTTTGAGCTGACCCTAGATATATTATGCATGCGTTACAATAGTCCAAATAACTTGAATGGGTAAAACCACCTGAGTCTAACCCCTCATTACTTGGCGATGTAGTTGCACCGTTGCACCGTTAGGAACTGAGTGGTCAGACGTGTGCCATGTTATTTTTCCTGCACCCAACACATATGTACCATGTTATTTGAATGAATGGTATCAAGAAGTGAGCGGTCAATTTAAAAATAAGAAGGCCGAACAGTAGGATTACATGGTAGTTCAGAAAACCAGGCAAGTAAACGGCAATCAGGATGTCAGTATAAGAAAATGGGGCCAGGTATATACTTATTAATTTACCAATCTAGTTTCTAAACTCTTAAAGGGTTTAGATTTCCCTTCCATATATTCTTCAAAATTCATTCAAACCTATACAAAATTATGTACGAAGGATTGACCATCTAATAATAAGTTTTTTTTCAATATGTGATAGGTGAAAGCACTATGCATAGAGGAGATAAAAGTATGGGAAGAGCTCTTCCACACCATTGTTATTGAAATTCAAGAATCCAGTTATGAACTACAAAATACATCACATTCTGGTTAACTAAATTTACCAAATTGGTGCAGTCTCCTTCAAATTGAATTATTCTATGTCAATGCACTGTGTGTGGTCTCGGACTACAAATAAACCAAATTGGTGCAGTCTCCTTCAAATTGAATTATTCTATAGTCCGAGACCACACACAGTGCATTGACATCCTGCAAACAAATAAACTCCGTTGGCATCCCTTGCAATTCACTCTGCTTTACAAACAAGAGTCATTAGTAAAAATCATACTTGCATTTGATCCATCCATGCTTTCTGGTTTTTGCGATTGCATCATTGCGGAACTAGTTTGATTTGGTTCAAGGTTGGTCATTTTATGGTTCTTTTTTTTTTTCCCAAATACTAATTTATACCTTCAAATAGAGAGTACACTGTTTTGCAAATCAGCCTGAACAAGAGGCTGCAGCCATAAGGGAAATACATTAACAAGAGAAGGTATATAGGTTTGCAGCTGACTAGCAGCTCGTGCAAGGCCATCAGCAGCGTGATTACACCTTCGAGATCTATAGGAAAACGCGAAGTCGTCAAAACAGCGGCCAATCTCAAGAGTCTCATGGATCAGGGGAGCCAGGCTCGGCCAGGAATCAGGGTCATTAAGCGCCGATATAACATCTTGACAATCAGAGAGAATGTGAACTTTCCTGCGAGGGAATTGGCTCAGACAACGGACAGCCCATCTAACCGCCTCTGCTTCAGCAAAGAGGGAGGAGGGCACATTTGGGATAGCCATCGAGCCAGCTCTAAACTCCAAGTCTTCCCCTTCAATTATAATCCAGCCCAGGCCACATGTCGTGCGAGACGACTCCCACGAACCATCTACCGAGCACAAAGTCCATCCCTGACCTGTCAAAACATTAGGATTTGGGGTTAGATGAGGGGCCGAGGTTAACGCAGCCAGGTGACCATCATCATAGTCCAAGCTAGTCTTCCATAATTCAAGATCTTCTCTCGCTCGCAGGATAGTCTGAGGGGCTGGATCATTCATGGCTGAAAACAAGAGGCTGTTACGGGCTTTCCACAGTCGCCAAATCAACCACGGAACTAGGAGGGTGAGCTCTTTTGCCGGGTCAGAAGAAGCCACCTCAGTTAGAAACACAGCAAAATTTGCAAATATGGATCCCGTAAACCCATTTCTGAACAGAGGAGAGCATTCTGAGAGAGCCCAGACCTGTCTAGCGTAGGGGCATTCAAAAAAGATGTGGTTAACCGATTCCTGTTCAGCCCCGCAACGCTGACAACTTGCATCCAGAGCCATATGCCTATAGGCTAGGTTAGCGGCCACTGCCAAATTGTTAGAGAGGCATCTCCATAGAAAATTTTTCAACTTGGGAGATGTGTCAAAACTCCAAATGGCGTGGAACAATGGGTTGATCGTTGGGCCAAACACATGTAGATTCAGGTTGTTTGCATTAAGAACGTGGACGATGGCCCAATACGCTGACTTCACCGAGTAGAGCCCAGTCTTGTTAAACCGCCAACGATAACCATCACGGGCTACTGCAGAGCCCAGGCTAACCGAGGATACCAGGTTGACATCCTCCGGGTGGATCATCAGGACAAGTTTATCGATGTCCCAACCTCTGCCATCATGTCGGATCAGGTCACTTAAAGTCAGATTCACATCAGCAGGGATTTGGAGAGGTCGGGGAGGTCTAGGCGGGCTTGCAGGGAGCCAGGGATCTTCCCATAGTCGGATAGTATTCCCGGATCCTACAACCCGAACCGTGCCTTCCCGGAGGATGTCTTGAGCCGAGAACAAGCTTCGCCAGGCATAGGATGGCTGAGAGCCTATGCTTGTTGAAAGAGGAGAACAATCTTTGAAATATCGACCTTTAAATACTCGGGCGAAGAGGGATTCAGGATAGAGGAGCATTCTCCACAGCTGCTTGCCAAGGAGGGCAGTGTTGAAACACTCGATGTCTTTAAAGCCAAGCCCGCCCTCTCTCTTCGGGATACTGATTCGAGGCCATGCAGCCCAGTGGATACCTCTATTATCCTCATTCTTCCGCCACCAGAATTTGGCCATAATAGCCACCATTTCTTTGCACACTGTTTTTGGGACACGAAAGCAGGACATCGTGAACGTTGGCATAGCCATGGCAATCGTTTTAAGCAGAATTTCTTTGCCCGCTTGAGAAAGAAACTTGGTGCGCCACCCATTGACTCGTAGAGAGAGCTTCGCTGTAAGAGATCGGAGAATAGCCACGCGTGATCCCCTGAATGATTCGTGTAGCCCTAAATATAACCCATCACCTCCTTCATTCGGAATGCCAAGTCGGAGTTTGAGGCTTTGTTTACACTCAGCTCCCAGTTTTTTCCCAAAGACAATGGATGACTTGTTCGGGTTGACACATTGGCCTGAAGCTTCGCTGTAGGAGTTAATGATCTCAAATAGGTGGGTCGACTCAGAGGTATTCGCTTTGCAAAAGAATAAACTATCGTCAGCGAACAGGAGGTGCGTGATCGCTGGAGAGGCAGCTGCCACTTTTAGTCCTGTTATCTTCTTTTGAGATTCCGCCTGCTGGAGCATTTGGACAAGAATCTCAGAGCACATGATAAACAGGTAAGGCGACAGCGGGTCCCCCTGTCTAATCCCGCGAGTTGGTTTTATCTTTCCAAATGGTTGACCATTAATGAGGACCGCATAGCACACAGATGTAACACATCTCATGATCAACATGACCCAATGCTCATTGAAACCTAGGGCTAACAGCGCTTTCCGAAGAAAAGACCACTCAAGTCTGTCATAAGCCTTCGTCATGTCAGTCTTGACTGCCATGAAGTGTTTTGAACAGCTGTCTCTCGTTTTCAGCGCATGGATCATCTCATGAGCAATTAAAATATTGTCAGAGATGAGCCTGCCTTTAACAAACGCTGACTGAGATTCAGAGATCAGCGTAGCCAGCATCGGCTTCATTCGTCGGACCATAACCTTCGAGATTATCTTATACGCGACATTGCAGAGACTGATCGGGCGATAATCTGCGATGGTCACAGGTCTCTCCTTCTTCGGGATCAGACAAATATTTGTCTCATTTAAGCGTTCATCGAGTTCCCCCGACAAGAAAAAGGCTTGGACCATTGTCACTACATGGGGACCAATAGTCTCCCAACAGTTTTGGAACAGATATCCTGTCATACCATCCGGACCAGGGCTTTTACCAGGGTGCATATCAAAAGCAGCAGCTTTAATCTCTTCAGCCGAGACTGGTCGATTTAGCGCTTCATTCTGGGCCTGCGAAACTTTGGTTTGAATGTTGGGGAAGATGTGAGCGGCATCGCTAGGATTATCCGAGCTAAACAGCTTAATGAAGTAATCCTCAGCAACTGCACCCATATCAGCAAAGGAGAAACATTCACGTCCTTCACTATTTAGCAGGGATTTAAGCCTATTGTGGGCTCTTCTCGCCTTGGTAGCCGCGTGAAAGAATTGAGTATTACGGTCACCCTCACGAAGCCACTGAACTCTACTTTTTTGTTGCCAAAAAGCTTCTTCATCCCTGGTGGCTTTATACAGGTCGATCCGGAGTGATTTCAGAGTCCCAGGGTCAAACTGGTTCTGATGCGTGAGGGAGTCTATCTCCGCTTGTAACTCAGCAATCCTCTTGGCAGCATTTGGGATCCGATCTTTCTTCCAAGAGGAGATGTGACCCCGACACCGAGCAAGTAGATCCACCAGGGGCTTTCCCCTCGAATTCGGGTCATCTTTCCAGCAGTCCTTGATCAGGTCTGTGAAGCCCTCCGCCTTAAGCCACCTTTTGTCAAATCTGAATCGAGCTCTCCTATGCGTTTTATCACCCTCCATATTCATGATAATGGGACTGTGATCGGATTCCGCCCTCTGTAGATATAAATAGTGGGCTTGGGGGAAGGCCTCCAACCAATCCGCATTACACACCGCTCGATCAAGGCGACAGTGGACAATGTCATTGTACCTACATCCATACCAAGAAAACATATTGCCATAGAAGGGAAAGTCATTCATGCCGCAAGCACTGAGCATGGCTTTGAAAGCAGCAAAAGACTGATCAGGCCTCACTACACCTCCCTTCTTCTCATCATTGCTCACCAGCTCGTTAAAGTCCCCAGCCATTAACCAGGGTCCAACACGATTCAGGCCGATCCTTGTAAGTTTCTCCCACACAAACTCGCGGTTATCCCTTACAGGGTCGCCATACACAAACGTAACAAAGACAGTCTTCTCCTCCCACGTGATACAAGTATCAATAAAACGAGGAGATGACTCAAGAACACGAACTTGAACAGAATCTTTCCATAACAATGCGAGGCCGCCACTTCTTCCATCCGGTTCCACCGTATGAAGTCCATAGAAGCCTAGGAAACCCACCACACCTTCCAAATAAGGTCTCTTATTCTTGGTCTCGCTCAGGAACATTAAGTCTGGAAAATATCGACCACGTATTTCCGTAAGACGACGAACTGTAGGGGTGTTCCCGATCCCCTGACAGTTCCAAGCCAGCATCCTCATTGGGGGGTGGCTCGGGTGATCCGACACCCAGACTTAGGAGGATTGGTTGCCACAGGGGCAGAAGACACATATTTGGAACCGGAGTACCCAGCACTGATCACAGGAGGGGGAGCAGATCGAGGAGATCCTGCAGTGTGAGAGAGAAGTACTTCGTCTTCATCAGAAGAGTCTTTACCACCTCTGTCAAACCGCGACCTCTTGATCGGGTACTCACTACCCTCATCGCATTTCCGCTTTTTAGAGGGGGATTGAATTGAAACCAGAGAGGATTCAGACTCCTCTTGATTACCCGCTACAATAGCGGATTGCATTCTTTTCTTCTTCCATCTTCGATTACTTTGCTTCTCTTTGGCAGGAAAGGATAACCGCTTCGCTACAGGCGCATAGATAGGGTCACTCTTCGCTCTCTTGCGCGGGTCACCTTTCACAGCCACAGAAGATGAGCAAACCACATCAGCGTGGGAGACAGCGTCGCGAGGTAGACGGGCAGCCAGCTTCTCTCTTACTGCACGACTCAGCAGAGTAGCCTGGGGTGCTTTATCAATGTAGTCAATGGAGACGTCCTGCAGGTTTTCTGGCCCCAAGGATACTTTGCTTGCCGATCTGGACTGTTGAAGGCGATGGCGCAGGTCTTGACTCCCAGAACCACGAGGGCCAGCAGGGGAGTGAACTTCATCTCCAGAACGTTGCTTTGTCCCCTTAGAGTCACCAACTGACTCGCTCCTCAACCGAAAAGGGCAGACATCTTTTTCGTGGGTCAGACGCCTGCAAAGGAAACAACACTTTGACAGTTTTTCATATTCCATCTCAACAATCACTGTTTCACCAGAACGAAATTTCAGCGCCCTCTTGAAAGGGAGAGGGTTTTCCGTATTGAGCCAAACACGGGCACGGACGTGTTCCACCGAGTCAGATTGCTTGGCATGGAGGATGATTTGCTCGACCTCACCCCATCCGTGACAGGCGCTTTTGATGGACTCATCTTTGAGCAAGTGAAGTGGAATACCACGAAATCGAACCCAAAAACAGATTTTGGAAAGATCTTCCGGGGATAGGGATGGGCTCCAGCGTGCAATAGAAACCATCCAGCCTGTGAGGAACCAGGGACCCCTTCGCAAGACGCTCTGAAGGTCAGCTTCCTCTTTGAACGAGAACTGAACTCGATCTACGCCGATACCGCGTCCCCGAACTCTTTCCTCCATCTCCCAGATCCTCGGGAGGCCCAGCACAGCACCGGACACCTTTTGAACGCCCGGATTGAGCAACTGCACCACGAGGCTCAGCGAGTTTGCCTCGATGAGGTCGTCGTTGTCCAGATCTGGGACCTCTACAGGGTTTTCCACATCAGGGATTTCCGATTCGCGAAGCATCTTCTGGAAGTCTTCCTCGACTCTCCGGCGGGGTTTGAACGGTCGCATCTTCAAATCAGCACACGGCCAGAGAAAATCTCAGATTTCTCCAGATGGAAGCGGATCTAACAAAATCGACAGATTGGAACACAAGATAGAAACACCAATGAAGATCGAAAAGGAAGCCACAAGAGCTTAATGGAGCAATCTAAGAGACCAGGAGGTCAGATCTGCTTGGAACAAGGGGGATCTGCGCTAAGACGAAGCTCGCGAAAATCGCCGCCAGAGAGAGGAGAAAATGTACGGAAACCCTATCATCCGTTGTTTCATGTTCATTTTATGGTTTTTTATCCGAATAATTTGCATATTCAACCATTCCCTCTGCTGCATATTTAACTTCTTATCTCCAATTAACGTAATTTTTAAATTTTAATTGCCTTTATCATCATTACTTCTTACTAGTAAAGTTAAGAAATTAACATAGGACCATATCAAATTCATTTATAATTACGATGAATGTGTGATTCAAACCAAAAATCAGGGAAAACAACCCCAAAAATTTCAGTTAATATTATCCACACTAATGTATGGAAAATGCTATGCCTAATTGCATTGTTTTATAACAAAATATTCAGCTCCTACAGTGATCTTCAATGACATTGTCAATGAATGGTGACCTGACATTTGCGAGAACGATTTGGAAAGCATGTACGAACCTCCTTGAAGATATCTGAATCTTGGTTTGCTATATAGAAGAAACTTTGAAACGCATAATCTCATCATCTTGAGAACTACTGAATTCTTTGAGAAAATACCTCACTAATCTCTTCCCGATTCTTCTTTCATAATCAATTCTCTAATCTCATCACACTCCAGACTCGATAACAAACACTGAGGGACACAGCTAAATTCAGTTTGCTATAGCTCAGTCGATTTACAATACACTTCAACAGTGTTCCTAAGATTGGGGAATTGACACTGTTTATACCAAACCGGAATTAAACCATATTGTTAATTTCAACGTTAAACCATTTATATATTATTTCAAATTAATCACACGCAAATCAACATATCTACTTCCAAAGTCATGTCTCGTGAAGATGAACTTTTTATCTTCCCGAAAAACGTTTCTACAGCTAGAATCAGTGAATCACTCACCAAACCTCTTTCTTCAATTGAAGAAGGAGAAGAATTGCTAGAATTTTGTAAGAGATGAAAGAGAGATTGAAGCCCAAAATCAGAAAACCCAGAAATTTGTTTTCCGAATCGAAGAAGGTCACAGTTTCGCTTCTCTCTGTTTTCTTACTCTTCATCATTGTTAATACCTTCTTCTACCCAAGTTTCTACTCCGATTCCGGTTCAATTCGGCGCAATCCCGTCGTTTCCCGAGAAAATCCGGGAAAATCGCACAAGACGAGGGTTTACATGTACGACCTGCCGACGAATTTCACTTACGGACTCATCGAGCAACACGGCGTAGCTCGCGGCGGAGAGAAATCTGACGACGTCACCGGGTTGAAATACCCGGGTCATCAGCACATGCACGAGTGGTATCTCTTCTCGGATCTTAACCGACCCGAAAATGAACGAGTTGGGTCACCAATTGTCAGGGTTTTGGACCCGGCGGAGGCGGATTTGTTCTACGTCTCGGCTTTCTCTTCTCTAAGCTTGATTGTGAACTCAGGTCGACCCGGTAAATCCGGGTCGGGTTACAGCGATGACGACATGGAGGAGAGTTTGGTGGGTTGGTTGGAGAATCAAGAATGGTGGAGGAGGAACAATGGGAGAGACCATGTGATTGTTGCAGAAGACCCGAATGCGTTGAAACGGGTCATGGATCGGGTCAAAAATGCGGTTTTGCTTGTGGCTGATTTTGGCCGGTTAACAGCTGACCAAAGGTCGCTTGTCAAAGACGTAATCATACCTTGTTCTGGTAGGATTGATGCTTATGAAGGCGAGCTTGGTGTAAAGAAGAGGAACACATTGTTGTTCTTCATGAGAAACCGTTCTCGCAAAGATGTAAGACTTCAAATTCTTTAATGTTCTTGATTTTCAATTCGGAAAATAGTTAAAAAGTTGAGTACTTTGAGATAGATAGAGAATTTTCCACCATAGGTAGTTTTCTTGTTCTTGGATTGGAATTGAATGTCAGATTTGTGGTCTGTTTTGTGTTTGTTTGACAGGGAGGAAGAGTCCAAGATTTGCTTTTTAAGCTGCTTGAGAAAGAAGACGACGTTGTGATCAAACACGGAACACAATCAGGAGAGAATAGGCGTGTGGCTAAACAATGGATGCATACGTCTAAGTTTTGTCTACATACAGATGGTGATGCTTCTTCTGGTTGCAGATTATTTGATTCCATTGCGAGTTTATGTATCCCGGTGATTGTAAGTGATGGCATTGAGCTGCCTTTCGAAGATGTTATAGATTACAGAAAGTTCTCTGTGTTCTTGAGGAGTGATGTGGCGTTGAAACCCGGGTTTTTGGTAAAGAAGCTGAGAAAAGTGAAACCAGAAAAGATTTTAAAGTACCAAATGGCGATGAAAGAGGTAAAGAGAGTTTCCTGTTCTGTAATTTTCAACTGTTCACTAGTGAATCCCAAGAAACCAAGATGTGAATTTTGTTTTGTGTAGGTGAGACGATATTTCAACTATACGCATCCAAATGGGAGTGTGAACGAGATTTGGAGACAAGTTACTCAGAAGGTACCGCTAATCAAACTGATGATCAATCGGGAAAAGCGAATGATCAAGAGAGAATCGATTGAACCGCAGTGTTCTTGTTTATGCTCAAACCAAACCAGAATCATCCATGGTGTCTAGTTGGTAAGAGAGAATAAAGCAAGCGAGCTCATACATAGCAACATATGCTGGAATGACTCAGTTGAGTGATGTAAGGCAGTGGTTAACCGTAAATTTCTGTGAAAAGGCCGATTCTTTCGGTTACAGACTTCAAGGCAAGCTCCCATTTCTTGACCGTCACGGCATCATTTGCGTAATTCTGCTTCATTTGCTTGAAACGAATGGTGAAGATTTCTTCTTATCCTCTCCATTGAAATCTGCTTCTCTATATAGAGATTCCCTGCTCTTTTCACGTCACTAGCGGTTACGTTGTAGAAGATTGGGATCACCACGAGTGTCCCTTCTTTCATGTGTTCTTTCATCTCCGCGAGCTCATCCAAACACCACTTTGAATCGCCGTACTTGGAGAATACTGCGAGCGTGATTTTTCGACATCTTGATTCTTGTCAAAAGATACCTTAGTTTTCTCCCTTTCAACTCATGGACATCTAGAAAGACATTGATCTCTCCTTCTCTTAAGGCCATCACAAGACGATTCACGAAATTGTCTCTCAGCTCAGCTCCACGGAAGTTGATGAACACCTGAGGGTGATGTACTTTGGTCTTCATCGCCATTAGAATCGTCTTGTAAAGACTTTGTTGTTCTCATTGCTCCTTGTATAAAAACATAAAGAGAGACCATTGTAAAGTCTACGCGTTTCTGTGTCTTTCTATACTATTTAGGAACAACGAAAGAAAGCACATCGCTGTCTCATGGGATCCAAATACTCTGAATTCCCCGGTCATGGGTCGGGCCAAGAATGCAAATTTCTTTTGTGGGTTTTGACTTTAGAGACTATCAAGCAAAGAGAGCTACACTCATCTTTTAGTTCACCTTTACTCAAAGATCACAAAAGGGAACTAACTAACCATTTCCATTGATAGCTGATCAATGAAGAAGCAAAAGACTTTTAGCCAGGAAAACCAGAATATCTTGTCGTAAGCGTACAGACAAAACCAGAGTAATACTGAACACATTTTTGTTCTCTAAGATACAGATGTACAATGAAACAACGCGAAACAACTTGACGGTGATCAAACAACAAGAGGTCCTCTGTTCTGTTTTCTCCGCACACAACTTAGCTTGTACAAGAAACCAACCAAATGATCTTTTAAACCCATTTCAAAGATGAAACAAAAAACTGTACAACACAGAACCTACTAGTACAATACATCAAACAAACAGAGCATAAAACTACACAAAGACAGTCGAGAACAAAAACAGAACTATGAAGGAGGCAGTGCTTCGTTCTGGTTTTTCTTGTACCAAACTTGCAAGGCAAGAACCAATCCCGGAAAACCTAACAACCATTTACGAGTCTGGAAAAACTTCAGATCAGGGAAAAGCAGAGGGGCTATGATGAAACTAAAAAGAAGGTTGAGGAAAAGAGCCAAGAAAGCAACAAAAACAATAGACAATTCTGTTTCAGTTTGCATGTGTAGCTGTCTCTTAACCTCCCTAACAATCGCGGCGACAAATGCAAACTCATCGTTTCTGCACCAAAAAAAATAAACATGAGTTAGATAAAGAACTGTGATTCTGCTATATGCCTAGTAGAAGAATCATCAAGACTAGTAGATGAACCTGTAATATTCCAGAGAAAAGCCAATTCTTTTAGTCACAGACCTCAAGGCACACTCCCATCTCTCCACCATCTCAGGCTGGGTCTTTGTATTTCTGTTTTCATTTCCTTGAAAGAACGGTAAATTCACCATCAGAAACGCCTTCTCGGGATTTTTTATTGGTATCGGCTGCTCTTTTCACCTCTTCCGCACTTACGTTGAGAAGATAGGAATCACCACGAGTTTCTTTTCCTCCATAAGTTTATTCATCCTCACAAGCTCCTCCAAACACCATTCCGACTCACAGTACCTCTTGGAAAAGATTGCTAGCGCGATCTTTGACTTCTTGATCCTTGTAAAGAGACCTTTTAGCTTTCTCCCTTTCTGCTCGTGGTTGTCAATGAAGACGTTGATCCCTGAGTCTTTCAAGGCCCATACGAGATTCCTGACGAAGTTTTGGCGCAGTTCAGCTCCACGGAAGTTGACAAATACCTGTGGAAGGGGTTCTTGGACCTGCTTCTACATTGGAATAGTGTTAGGTTGGTTTGAAAAACAGAGTATATAGTTGGTGAAGACTTTTCTTTCTCATTTTGTCCTTAAAAAAAAAAACATACCAATAATTAATGACTCAATGCCAAAGTCAAGACCTTTCATTATCTTTCTTTAATATTTATACAAAAGTCAACTTTAAACATCGCTGTCTCTATGGATCCGAATCCTCTGAATTCCGGGTCATGGGTCGGGTCAAGAATGTTTTTAGAAGGAAAATTATCAAGAAAAAAAAACCCTTTACAACGTGTTGACACCAATGAACAAAGACAGAAGACAAGAAACTGTCGTTTTTCATAAAATCACAGACAGAAGCAGAGTAATACAGAGGACACATTTTGTTCTTTGAGGTATAGTAACAAACAATTAAACACATGTACAACAAAACAGTGTAAAGCCATTTGACTAAGACTTGGTATTCAATGAAGAGGTCATCTGTTCGGTTGTGTTCATAGACAATAAACCTGGTACAAAACACCAACCAAAACTGGAATACCTAGTAAACACTTAACAGCCTTGTAAACTTTCACATCAGTGCAAAAGAAACGAGCAGCGAAGAGACTAAAGAGAAAAACCGCAGCTAAAGCCAAAACATAAACTTGTCCTTTCGACATAGTTCTTCTTCCGGCTCCTGAGGAGTATAGTAGCTCGCTATTAACCGACCGTACGATTTCCCTGACAAGACCTAAACCGGTTCTGCAAACATGAGTGAGACAAAAAAGTTCGATGAGACCAAACACGTAGTTGTTTTGACAGAAAATTTACTCACAAGAACCATCAAGAAAATAATTACCCGTGTTCTTCTGAAGTTAAACCGGTTCTGCAAGCTATTGAACTCAAGGAACCCTCCCAATTCAAGAACTTGAGAGGATCGTTTCTGTATTTCTCCTTCATTTCCTTGAAATGAGTACCGAATTCACCCTCGAGGTTCTTCACATCACTCGTGCTCACATCGTAGAAGACAGGAATCACCCTCATGAGTCTGTTTTGTTCAGCGTGCTCGTGCATCTTTTGAAGCTCGTTCAAGCAAATCTCTGACTCTGTATACCTTTTGGAGAAGATGACGACCGCTATGTCTGAATCCTCGATCATTGTGGAAAAGTTTCGTATTTCTCTCTTATTTGCTTCTCCTCTGTCAATGAAAACGTTGATTCTTTCGTCTATCAGTGCCCACACAAGATATCTGATGAAGTTGTCGCGCAATTCATCTCTATGGAAACTGATGAACACCTGAGGAGGACGTTGGTATGATTGTACCTCTGCCATTGGAGGCCTGAGAATTTTTCTTGTTTTGATCTTCAAAAGAAATACAAAATGTCAAGAAGCTGGAAACGGAAACTTGTATAAATTAATAGTTTCTTCTTTTGGACCAATTCATTGATAAAGTCAAAATAGTTTTAAAGTCATCAATAAAAAATATGACATCAAAAACGCTTACAAATATTAATAGTTTCTTCTTTTGGACTTTATCAATGAATTAAATGTCATCACATATATTAAAGAAAAAGACTTTATCAATGAATTAAATGTCATCAATATGACCAACCAATTCATTGATAAAGTCATGTTTTAATACAGTATATGACAATATGACAGTTAATATTCAAGCGTGTTTGACGTAATTTTTCTTTAATACATTGTGACATTATTACACTTTGACCAGGCATAGCTAAAGGAAACCAATTAAAAATCTTTCTATAAAAAGGGTGACATATAGCAAATGTTCACAAAGCAAGAACTCATAGCTATATCACAGACACTCATCAATGGTATACACAAGATCTTAGATTGCACCAAATACTTGTTGACAGAATCTGAATCCAAACAAAATGATACCTGTGGATATGAGGATATCCGTAGTGAAACCAGTCTTTGCTGAATCCAAATATATACATATCAAGTGCTTAATTAGCCCCAATATTCACTCAATGGCCAGAAAGCTTCTAAATGAAAGATAAAATCTTCAAATAAACTACTTCTTAAAAGATCTATTAATGTAATGAACATTAACGTGCGTTGAATCAATTAGTATTAGCTACGGAAAGCATTCTAATTCCATGGAGGCGTGGTAGTAATTTTGCTAAAAGTAAATAAAAAAGAATTGGCTTTAGTGTTCTACTTGTCATATGGAAATGATAAACTGCAACAAACGTATTACCGAAGGAAGAAAGGCGTTGAGAAAGAAACAGAGTTGGAATGGAGTCGTTGACTTGAGGCGGAGAGTTGACTCGGGTAAACTCTGAACTGTTTGGAGGGTTTGCTGTTACTCAATTTTGAGAAGATAAATAGATTCTTGTTTGTATTTTCTTGAGGAGACTTTGAATTTTAAATTGTAGAGAATCGTGAGAGACTTGAGGCGATCACGCGATCGTGAGAGAGAAATTATGGATTTCGAAATTCCGATATTTCTTTTGTAAACAATTTGGATTTCATTGTTGAATATTGTTAGGTGAGCTGGGTTCAGTCAAACACTAGATTGGGCCGGAGGCCCACGAGACTTCGCGATTGGGCCTATATCTTGAAAAAGGCCGGTAGCTGATTAATTCTAGAGTCGTATTCTTCTTCAAGAGAGCTGTACAAGGAACAGAGAGAGAGATTATTCTGTTATAGAGAGAGAAGGCTGAGATACAGTAGAGAGAGTGTGATCGGAGCTTACGGTGTTAAGGCGGTGATCCGGTGGAAAGATTCCGGTCCCGGTCATCTTCTTCCTTTATTCTTTAAGCTGATCTCTATCAAGATTTTAAATACCTTCGGGTGTCTCTTTGTAAACGATTCGATAGTGGAAGCAGTTGAGGGATCTCGTTCCCTCCCCAGAGACGTAGCCATTCCGGTGAACTCTAGGTGAACAAATCGCGTTGTGTTCTTTGATTGCGTATTTGAGTTTATATGCGAAATCAACATTCCTAGATTAGAATCTCTACAAATATATTACATACATACAGATTTATACATTCGATAAGAGTGAATCGAGAGAGTTTATACATTCATTCTTATCAAATGGTGCGTTCGTGATCGGATCGAGCTATGGAGTTTGCGAATTAAGCTGTCAAGTACTATTTTCAGCAATAATGGCTCAAACGACGGAATCAGAGTTGAAGTTCTACGAATTGGGCAAAGGCAAGGATGAAGTACATTCAGAGCTGAAATATCTCACTGATGGATATACATTGTTATCACAATCGGTGGCAACATCAGATCGGAGGCTGGAGAGTATATCTGCAGCTTCGGCAAAGCGATTGGATTCATTGGAACGTCAGATGATGACAATATCTCAGGCTATCGGGAGGATCGAAGCAAGTCAATTCAATCAGCGACCACACGGAAAGGATGTGACAACCTCGTCTTTTTCGGATCCACAGGTACCGATAATATCTCCTGACACCCTACCGGAAGTCTCGAATCTAGGTTGTCAGGGAATGAATATGGCATTAGCTACTCGTGAATCATTGTTGACGAAGATTGATCTTTTGGTTTTTGAGGGAAATATACCTTATGGTTGGATTTTTTCAAGTCGAACAATATTTCCGTATTGGTAAATACACTGAAGAGCAGAAGCTAGAATTGGTTTAGTTGAGCCTAGAAGGCCGGGTGCTGAATTGGTTTGAGGGAGAATTGGCAGAGGCACCGTTTGTGAATTGGAAGAATTTAAAGACAGAATGTTGGCAAGGTTTTCAGTTTTGATTGACGATGAACCGGGGAAACACCTCTGCAGTATTGTTCAGATTGGTTCTGTGCAAGATTACATCAGTGAATTTGATGAACATTACCAGTACCATTACTTCTCAGGTTACTAGTATTGATGAAGCGAACTTGGTGAACATTTTTTACAAAGGACTGAAACCAGAAATGAAGAAGGTAATTAAGCTCAAAGAACCTAAAGGATTAACTGCTCATAAAGCTGTTGTAGTGAAGATGGATGATAGCATGTTGTGCAAGGTTAAGTGACTTGAAAACACCTCGTCAATACACTTATACACCATTCAAACACGTTTCAACAGCAACGTCAAAGAGTCCTAGGACTGGAGAAAATAAGAATGCTATCACAGCATAGAGACCTCAACTACACCTATCTGAAGCTGAACTGAAGTGTAGGAAGGACACCAAGTTATGCTTCAAGTGTGGAGATAACTACTCTAGTGACCATAAATGCCCTAACATGGTTTTACAAGTACTGATCGTTCTCAATGGGCTGGAGTTAGAAGTCTTGGAGGACAACATGATGGCTGTAGAGGTAGAGAGTCCATACGAATAACCACACATGGTGCAGTTGTCTTTGAACGAATTTTTGGGATTGGATTCACCTTCCACAACCAAAATTAAGGGAGAAATTGGTCGTACTTCTATTGTGGTAATGTTGGACAGTGGTACCACGCATAATTTTGTCTCACCAGCATTAATTAAGCGAGCTTACTTGTCTTTAACTCATAACCCCAATTTGAAAGTTTTGTTGGGTACGAGTGTGGCAGTTCATGGTTCAAGGATTTGCTCTGCGGTCACATTTTCTATGCAATGCTTATCCTTTACTACTGATTTCATTGCACTTTAACTGGATGGAGTAGATGTGGTGTTAGGAGTGCAATGGCTACTGATGTGGGTGCAGTGGTCAACACAAGTTTTATCTTATACAAGTTGCAAGTGCACAACAAATGCAGTAGTACTTAGGGATCGAATCCGCAGAGATTTGTGTGCTGAGGACTTCTAACTGATGCTAAAAACAATCTTAGACCTAATAGAATAAAAAAGGTTTTGGTTTGTCACTAAATCTAACTAAGCAGAAAATTAAAAAGTTTGAAATAAAAATCGGTTGAAAACTATATGAAAAAGGGCGCTGGGATTAGGGTTCATCTTTAGAGTTCATGTTCTTTGACACAGAGATTTTAGGTAAGGATTTTCTATGACTCTGAAACTAGGATAGACAATTATAAGATTAGCCAACTCTCTTCACCCTAATCATCTAATCACTTATTCTTGGCAATCAACTCTCGCTCTAATGCCAGAATAAGATCATGCATTTCAGATCGGAATCCATCTCGGCTTACGTATCCTCCGTAGGTAGCTTTCTTCTCCTACGACGTTGACGTCCATAAGATCCAGTTCAGACAACCCATTTACAACACTCTCATGGCTCGGATTTAACCTAGGATCGAACTCTGGGTGATCAATCTAGAGTTACCGCTTTGAGATTTGGATGAAAGGGAGAATCATTTAAAAATCAAAATCTTTTAACCTAAAAATATAGATGTCATTTGAACATATGATTCCCTTTGATGGTCCCTTTACCCATCTCGGTAATTACTCAGACATAGCTGAGCTTGACATCATCATCAGTTTAAGAACTACAAAGCAGAAAAGTAAAGAAACAAAAGTTGCAGAAAAATTTCTCTTTTTGAAGACAGTGTATGACAATGAAAAGTTTCTGATGCATCAAAAAATAAAACCTAAAGCTACAAATAAGTTTTCTCTCAAAGAGATGAAAGAGGCTCCCTCACAAAAGACCTAAAAATGAGTATTTATAGTGTTTTCTCAAGTCTAGGCGTCTAGAACTTGTAAAATGAGTGCAGGAAGTGTCTTGGGCCTTAGTCAGGGTTCTGTGGTTTGGACATAGATCCACCGGGGGTGAAAGAGGCTGAGCTGCAGTGGGGAGAAGCTTTGCTGCGGGTGAAAGCTTCTGTCCTTGATTGAACTGTGTTGATAGGCCTTCAGTAAACTGATGATATCTGGAGATGTAACCATTGGATTGCATTAATTCTAAATGTTTTGAAAATATGGTTGTCTCCTCTATAATTTCTCCAAATATGGGGATGATCAGACGGTGAGAAGGTTTTATTTGGTTGCCAATCTTCTGATGGCTTAATTCATCCAAAAGCGTACTTTTGCTCCAAAATGCACTCCAAGACTCCAAGTTTCCTGAAAATTGTTTTAAAACTCCAAAACATGGAAAACACTTAAAAACTTAAAAACTGAGTAAAAACACCTGCATAAGATATTGAAAGTGATCCATAAGAATGGTCAAAATCAGGTGTTATCAGCTATGCACGCTGGGAAAATTTCAAGTTGATTGGGATCTTCATGAGTTCAGTTTCACTTATAAGGAAAGAGGGGTGACACTAGTAGGTGATCCTGAGCTATGTAACACAAAAATATTCATGAAATCTATGTCGCTGCCTCGAATCATCCAACAGAAAGGAGTGAAGATAAGGCTTAACAATATGAATGTGGTTCCCAAACCGTTAACATCGATACCTGGAAGGATTCAAAATGTGTTGGATGAGTTTACACAAGTGTTTCAAGCTCCTACGGGTTTACTACCTACTAGGGGGCATGAGCACTTGATCATTCTTAAATCAGGAACAGAAGCAATCAGCGTTAGACCATACAAATATCCACAGGCTTACAAGGAGGGTATGAATACATTGGTATCAGAGATGTTAGAGAGTGGTATCATTCGTCCTAGTCGAAGCCCGTTTTTGATTCCTGTTCTGTTGGTGAAGGAAAAGGACAACTCGTGGCGTTTCTGTGTGGAGTATCGAGCATTGAAAAGAGCAACAATGGCTGACAAATTTCCCATTCCCATGATAGATCAACTGCTAGATGAGTTGAATGGTGCAGTGATCTTTTAAAAGTTAGATTTACGAGCAGGTTACCATCAGATTCGAATGGTAGAAGAAGACATTCAAAAGACTGTGTTTAGAACTCATCACGGGCATTATGAGTTCCTGGTAATGCCTTTTGGGCTTACAAATGCTTCTGCGACGTTTCAGTATTTGATGAATAACCTGTTTTGAGCCTTTTTAGGGAAATTTGTACTCATGTTTTTTGACGATATATTGATTTATAGTCGCAGTGAAAAAGAACATGAATCACACTTGAGAGTGGTGTTGAAAGTTTTTGCAGAATACCAGCTCTTTGCGAACAAAAAGAAATGCTTGTTTGCTTAACAACAAGTAGATTACCTGAGTCATATCATTTCAGAAACAGGTGTGGGAACTGATCAGAGTAAAACGATGTCTATGAAGTTGTGGCCAACACCTAAGAATGTTAAATAGTTGAGGGGATTTCTTGGGTTAACTGGATATTACTGGAGATTTGTGAAAGTGTATGGAACATTTCCCAAACCTCTCAGCTTTATTGAAAAAGGATCAGTTCATTTGGTCTTCACTGGCATAAGAGGCTTTCGAACAGTTGAAACAGGCTATGAGCACAACACCTGTTTTGGCTTTACCGGATTTTCAGAAGGTATTCGTCGTAGAAACAGACGCCTCTGGATTTGATTTATGCGCAATATTAATGCAAGATAATAGACCCATTGCGTTCTTTAGTCATGGATTAACTCCACAGGAGCAGCTTAAACCACTGTATGAACATGAGTTAATGACTGTAGTAATGGGGATTAGAAAATGGAATCATTATTTGTTGGGGAGAAGATTTTTGGTACACACTGATCAACTAAGCTTACAATATCTTCTGGAACAGCGTGAGATCAGTATGGAGTATCAGAAATGGCTGACAGAGCTTTTGGGATATGAGTTCGACATCTTGCATAAGACAATCATTGAAAATAAGGCAGCTGATGGCTTATCTCGAATTATTGGCAGCTACAACACTGTTTGCATTTACAGTTCCAACAGCGGTTCAATTACAAGATGTGTATCAAGAAATTGTTGCTGATGCTGAGATTTAGCAGTTGATACAAGATGTAACTCAGGAAAAGTTGGATAAGGTGGGTTATACGGTTTCAGAGGGAAAACTTTGGTATAAATGATGATTGGTGATTCCTAAACAATCTTACTTCATCCCAGTAATACTAAATGAATGTCATGATGGTTTTTTGGGTAGACATTCAGGCGTACTTAAGACGCTTAAAAGGATTCAGCAATAGTTTCATTAGGATGGCATAAGCAAGACAATGCAACAATATGTAGCAGAGTGTCAAATATGTCAGACATAGAAATATTCTACATTGTCTCCAGCGGGTTTGTTATAACCGTGGCCAATAGCAACTCTGATATGGGAAGACATTTCAATGGATTTTGTGGAGGGTCTTCCAACATCTCATGGAATGAATATGGTGTTTGTGTTAATTGACAGATTGAGCAAATACTGTCATTTTATTGGCCTGAAACATCCGTTTAATGCGTTGGACGTGGCAAAGAAATTCATGGTTGAAGTGGTTCGTTTGCATGGATTTCCGCAATCTATAGTATCAGATCGAGACAAGGTGTTTTTGAGTGCCTTCTGGAAGGAGTTGTTTCGCTTATCTGATACTAAGTTGCGTTTTAGTACTGCATTTCATCATCAAACCGATGGGCAGACTAAAGTGCTCAATCAGTGTTTAGAAACGTATTTGAGGTGTTTTGCATCTTCTCAGCCGAGGACTTGGTTCAAATTCTTGGGATGGGCTGAACTTTGGTACAACACATCTTACCATACAGCCTTAAAGATGACCCCCATTCAAGGTGATTTATGGGAGGGATCTCCCAAGTCTTCTGAAATTTGAGACAGGTCCGACTGAAAATTTTGAGCTCGAGACAATGTTAAGAGAGAGAGAGATCCAGTGTTAACTCAGTGTAAGAATCAGTTCATTCACGCACAACAATTGATGAAGAACAATGCCGATAGACATCGTCGGGATGTGGAATTTGCAATTGGCGATTTAGTGATTTGGTGTTTTTGAAGCTTCGACCGTACAGACAGCAGTCAGAGGCTTGCCGTACTTGTCAAAAGTTGGCTGCCAAATATTATGGTCCTTATGAGGTGTTGGAAAGAGTGAAAAAAGCTGCATATCTCTTGAAGTTACTGGCTGAGGCAAAGATTCATGTTGTTTTCCATGTATCGCAGCTTAAAGCGGTGGTAGGAAGAGCTCATACAGTTTCAATACTTCCATCAACGTGTGCTGAATTACAAGATTTGTTGGTTGAACCGGAAAATATTTTAGCTACTCGCTATAAAGATAAGGGTAGAGAAAACAACAAATGTTAGTGTTAAAAACAAAAACAAATGATAACAACAACAAATGTTAGATTTTGCCAATGATAACAACAAATGTTATATCACAAATGCAATTAGAGAAAACAATTCTTCAAAATCAAAAGAAAGATGTGTTAAAAACAAATAATACAGCACACAACGAAATACATAAACAAAAGTAAACAACAGAAACAAACCATTTCCCGCACTTCAAACAGTTTTTTCTTTAATATGGTTAATATTTTTTATGTTTGCTAAATTTATATGGTCTAATATATAACACCATTGGTCTTAGTCGACCCCCTAAGATGATGCTGGTGGTTCACTCGCACGTGGTTGTTTTTATGGTCTTTCCATAAAATCTGGAAGAAGATAACGAAAATTAGAATTCCTACTAACCATGGACCAACGTTAAGAAGCTTCTTATTAGTGAAAATCATACTGGTATGAATTGTCCACAAAAGAAAGCCATCAAACCAGACACGAAAACCATTCCTCCTATCCCTAAATCTCTTGGTTCCGCAGACTTGGGATCTAATTTCACGACCACTTTCTTAACCGTCCAGGCAGTTCTCTGCACAAGAATTGCGTCTGAGTCGGTACATGGGCGTTTGAAATTGAACCCTCTGCAAGTGAGAAAGAAAAAAACGAAACAAAAATTATATATATATATATATATATAAATTACTTTACTCACAAACCCATAAATCATATCTTATTTGTAAAAACAGAGGCTTTTTAAAATTTTTACTAAATTTTTTATTATTCTCTTTTTTGTCTTTATTAGGATAAAATGACGTTTTTAGAGCATTTGCAATGGAATGTTTTTAGAAGAGTTTCTCACCCATAAAAACATAGTAAAATAATAAATATTAGCAAAATTAAATATTAAGAGAGTTTCTCAATATTAAGAGAGTTTCTCATATCAAATTAAATGTTTTAATTAATTTTTAATAAATTTAATTATAAAAAATTAGATAATTGATTAAAAGAAAAATTATATTTAGATTAAAGTATAAAACGAGAAATAAGAAAAACAACAACCACTGTTTATAAAAAAATAAAAATATTTTATTTTAGCATAAGGGAAATCAAAAATAGACTACAAATTCATACCAACAAATATTTTTGCTAATCTTTTTAGCTCATCAGTTATATATAATTTTTTATTTTATGTTACTCATGTTAAGTTAATGTATAATAAAATGATATTATTGATGATTGTTGATAACTTTATTTTTAAACATATTATATATTTCACAGATAGTCTTATTTTATTTTCTAAATTTTTTTTTTATGTTTTCATGGATTATAAAATATTAAATATATAAATCACGTACTCAACTTACCCCAAATTGTCCCAAACCTCGCCGATTATGTCTGCAATGTATTCCACAGCTTCTCTCCATTTCCGAACCTTCTTAATTCTGAGAGCATGTTCCTCTTCAGGATTTCCTTCATTTGTATTCTTAACTTGGCCCACATATTTCTTGCACATCTCCCTGAAGTTTTTGCCAAACTCACCATTGAAGTGTTTCACGTCAGTCGTGGTCACGTTCACAAAGACGGGGATCACCACGAGTTTGTTTCCCTCTGCGAGCTTCTTCATCTTATGAAGCTCGTCCAAACACCACCTTGATTCTGTGTATCGCTTGGAGAAGATCGCAAGCGCGATTTTCGACTCCTTGATCCTCTCGAAGAATATTTTATTGGTCTACCTTTCTCCTCGTTGTCGTCTATGAAGAATTTAATCCTCCCCCTTTTCAACTCAGGCAAGAGACTTTTGATGAAGGTCTTACGCAGCTCCTCTTTGCGGTAGTTTATGAAAACCTGAGGACGGTTGTCCCCAGCTTGAGAAGAGGAAACCGACATTTATTTTAAGAGAAATACCTAGAAAATTGACAAAAACACGAATTTTACAGTTCAATCTTGTTGTCCAAGGTAACGTTAAATTCCTAGGAATGATCTAGTGTCTTTATGAAAAACTCAAAACCAATCTACCATGGCAAAATCTACTTCTGAAGCATAATAACGAAAACAAGTTCTATAAGATTAAAAAAAAAGGTTCTACCAGATTAGAATTTGTATAGAAACAAAGATCAATGGTAGATTTTACTCACCAAAAGTTTGACAAAAAAAAGTGGTGAAATTTGAAGATCTGAGGATGTGCTTGGTTCTTTGAGAGGAAGATTGAAGATGGAACCTTAAGGACAAGTATAGTATCACCTCTCTGAGGTTTTCCTTTGAGAAGAAACGTTTAGGAAATAGAGACTGAAGTCGAGTATTTAATTAGTATTTATAGTAAAAATACCATTGATAAAAAACAAAGACCATAGCTCTTCTGGTTGGCTTTCAAATAGAGACAAGATATTGTGCTTTGGTATACCTTTTGGGTTGGACAGATAGACACACAAATAATGTAGTCTAAATATAAAATAGGCGAAGACTTAGGAATGTTATTCCACAAGAAACGATAAAACGACATCTCCATAAACTATTTTTTTTGTCGTTTTCTTTGTGTTGTTTTATAATTTGGTAATTTGCAAATCCTAGACATATAAAATAGGCGAAGACTTACAAACGACGTGCAAAACATGATAGACAGGCGACGATTCGAAACTTTTTTGGGTGGTTTTTTCAACTGTTTGAGATACCTACCCAAATAAATAGACTCCCAATCGATATGCTTTTAGAGACCTTATTAATATATCATGATCCGACCGAGGAGATTATGGATTTTGTTAAGACCCAAAACTTATAAACACCCAAAAGAAAACGAAAAAAAAAAGCAAAGAATATCTTTGAGTCCCCTTTTCAACTCTCAACCAACGGTGCCTCACACTCTTTGCATTGCGGTGGTTACTTGTGAAGCAAGAAAGTTCTATTTGATGTTTACGTAAACGACCATTAACATTTCGTCACTCTTTAAATAGGACATCAATTATTCATCTGACTGATAATCAACTGCCAGAAAGGCAGAAAATCCATTAAAGATGAAAGTATATATATATATATATGTAAGTATATAACAGAAGCTTCAAGCTTGGATAGAGAAACGAGAATCGCAGAGAACATTTTATTTGATTTTAAAGATAGTAAGAAACAAAATAAAAGCACACAACACACACAAAGCCACAAAAGGTAAATAAAACAAAACAGCAAATAAACTGTAGAATCAAATCAAATATTACAAAGAGTTTCATCGGAGCTAGTAGTCCGTTCTGGTCTTACACGTGGCAGATGATCTGCCAAGCCATGGCAGATGAACTGCCAAGCCATGGCAACAAAAACAAGAAAACCAACGACCCGCTCATGTTTTGCACCAGGAAAAAACAGATAGGCCATGGCAATGTAAACCACAAGAGCCCTGAGAAAAAGTTTTTCACTAGACCAGTATGTTGGCATGTTTAGCTTTCTTTTGACCTTCCTAATGATATCGGCGATCAGTTCGGATCTCTATCTGCAAACAAGAGGGAGAATAATTAATTACAAGATTAGACTAGAGAAGCAATCAAGTGGTGTCTTCTTGCTATGTACAATCAACATAGATTTAGCTCAGTACCCGTTCTCTTTAAAGGTAATACCACCATCTCTTGCGATTGACTTCAGGGAATTCTCCCATCTCAGGATTTTCTCCTGATCATTCTTATTAACGATATTGGGCTAGTTAGTTTGTATTGGGCTTATGTCGGCTATATATCTTGGCTGTCAAGCTAAAGTAGGGTTTTCATATTACTGTATATATATGTTGTATTGATCGATTGTTAATAAGAAACACAAACATATTCAAAGCATCTCTAGCTTTACATGGTAGCAGAGCGATAAAAGCTTCTGAGACCTAATCAGTTTTTTTTAAGTTAAAGTTTTTGTTTACTCTGTTCGAGTGTTTGCAAGTTTCGAAGTTCGAAACTCTTGTTGTGATTACGGTATGGGTGACGGTGCAGAGTCGACAGTGTCCAAAAGCACCACCATCACCACCACGGAGGATCGCAACTCTGAAGCAGCTTCTCCATACTCGTTGTATGGATCCGATCGATAACCCTAGTGCTCTCATAACGTCGGTGACGTTAACCGGTGATAATTACAATGAATGGTGCGGAGAGATGACTAATACTCTTCGTGCTAAACGGAAATTGGGTTTCGTTGAAGGGACTATACCAAAGCCTATTGCAACTGATCCTAATCATGAGCTTTGGCTATCGGTAAACTCCATGATTGTTGGATGGATTCGCACCTCCATCGAACCGCGAGTCCGATCGACGGTGACTTTCATCTCTGACGCTCACAAGTTGTGGGAAAACTTACGGAAACGTTTTTCTGTGGGTAACAAGGTTCGTGTGCATCATCTGAAAGAGCAGTTGGCTGTGTGTCGTCAAGATGGTCAAGCAGTAATTGACTACTATTGTCTAAGCTGTGGGAAGAACTCGACATATGCAAACCTCTTCCAGCCCGCACTTGTTCTGCAATTGCAGAGTATGAAAAAGATCGTGAAGCAGAGAAGATCCATCAATTCGTGATGGGCTTGGATGAGGTTCGTTTCGGAGGACTGTGTCAAGCAATCATCTCTTCTGAAGCTACAGATCTCGGTGAGATTTATGCTAAGGTGATTCGAGAAGAGCAGCGTCTCAACTCTGCTAAAGAACGTGAATCGCAACAAAACGCTGTGGGTTTTGTTGCAAAGAGGGATTCTTTTTTTTGATCAGTTTGGTGCCTCTAACAAATCTGATCAAAACTCCTCTCGTCCTAGAGATCGTCCATCTCAGTGCACTCATAGCGGCCCCTCTGGTCACGATAAAGCGACGTGCTGGCAACTAATTGGGTTTCCTGACTGGTTTGAGGAACGCAATCAGAACAGAGGAGGAGGACGAGGTGCAAACAGAGGTGGACGCGGTGGTGGCCGATCGTGCAAACGTCAAACTCTTCAACGTTTCCCGAATTCACTCAAGAACAATGGTTGGCTCTGACTCAGTTGATTCAGGAAAAGACTAATGGGCGTTCTGACAAGCTTTCTGGTAAGAGTAGATATGGTGATTTAATCCTTGATACAGGAGCTTCTCATCATATGACGGGAGAGCTCTCGTTTCTTGTCGATGTTACTCCGATACCACCATGTCCGGTGGGTTTTGCAGATGGGAATAAAAAGGTTGCCACTCACGTGGGCTTATTTCCATTGTCTGATCGTATCACGTTACTTAACGTCTTATTTGTTCCAAATTTGAACTGCTCGTTGATCTCAGTTTCTAAGTTGTTAAAGCAAACAAATTGTTATGCTTTGCTAACTGATACATTGTGTGTTTTACAGGACCGTTTTACGAGGACCCTGATTAAAGCCGGTGAAGAGTGTGATGGGGTTTATTATTTCAAGGATGTCATGGCTGCAAGGGTTAATCAAGTCACTGGTTCAGTTATTCGTGGTGTTGGTTCAGTGGATCGTGATTTGTGGCATAAGCGGCTTGGGCATCCGTCGTTTTCGGTTATCTCATATTTACCTATGTGTTCTTCTAGTTCAATAAATTCTGTTGTCCCTAGTCCTTGTGACACTTGTTTTAGGGCAAAACAAACTCGCGAGGTGTTTTTTGAAAGTTCTAATAAAGCAATGGAATGTTTTGGATTGATTCATTGTGACGTTTAGGGACCGTATCATATACCAGCTTCGTGTGGAGCTGTTTATTTTTTAACCATCGTAGACGATCATTCTAGAGCCGTATGGACATACTTACTGCTTGCAAAATCAGAAGTTAAATCAGCTCTTCAAAATTTTTGTAAGATGGCTGAAAAGCAATTTGACAAGGTGGTTAAAATCGTTCGGAGTGACAACGGCACTGAGTTTATGTGCCTTTCACAATTTTTTCGAGAGAATGGTATTGTCCATCAGACATCCTGCGTTGGTACTCCACAACAAAACGGCAGGGTAGAGAGAAAACATAGACACATCCTCAACGTGTCTAGAGCATTGTTGTTTCAAGGTAACTTACCGATCACGTTTTGGGGTGAAGCAGTGCTCACAGCCTCTCATCTTATTAATAGGACACCGTCTTCTGTGCTTAAAGAGAAAACACCCTACGAAGTTGGTAATGCAAGGGAAGCCATCGATAAGATAGTGAACATTGTAAATATCTTTGAAATGGAGATAGCCATTCCACCCATTTCATCAAGATAAAAATTTTTTTGGCGGGTTCGGTCAGGAGAGACAAAAGAGAGATGCTTTCTATCAGTCAAAAGGGGATAGCGCCCCCCCGCCATGCTCCCACGGCCCGCTTACTTTAGAAAAAAAATTAGAAAAACATCTTCATTTTTAAAATTATGACGTATCAAAAAATCCAGTAAGACTGTTGAAGTTTTTCTACGTAGGTTCGAATCCTGCCTCTCCCACTTGTTGTAGACTGAAGAGAAGAGAAAGGAGGCATTCGTCAGCGTAGGAAGGCGCACCGAGCGAAGCTCTTTCTTTTTTTGGCCGCCCTCGTTCTGTATCTGAGTTCTTTCGAATTTCTCGTATCGTTTTTCGGCAGAGCAGCGGAGCGAAGTGGGCTGTGTAATCATTTGATTTTTTGACTTTTTTTTGAATCTAATATATAAGGGGTTCTCCTCCAGCTTCGCTGAAGAAGCATTTTCATAACCAGAAGCCAACCTTTGATCATTTACGCGTATTTGGCTCCCTGTGCCATACACATTTTCGGTCAAGAAACAAGGACAAGTTTAGTGCTCGAAGTCATAATTGTATATTTGTGGGATATCCGTTTGGCCAAAAAGGATGGAAAGTATATGACCTCGAAACAAAGGAATTTATTATTTCAAGAGATGTGATATTTCATGAAACTATATTTCCTTTTGCAAATGTTTCGAGTGAAACCTCTTCTTCTCCACCCGTATTACCTTTGTCCTCGGGCATTGATGAAGATTGGGTTATTCGCACTGTTTCAGTCATGAACGATAGGGGGAGATTCGCAGACGATGTTGTCACCGAAATTGTTTATTCTCCTATCCAACCTGCTGTTGTCTCTCCTTTTGATGCTCTGCCTGTTGAAATAGAGGAGGATGAAACAGAGGATGTTGCTCCAGAAATCGTGGCTGTTGAGACTTCGTCACCTCCACCGATTAGCACCGCTGAAGAAGTCTCTCGTAATGATACTGTTGAATTATTGGGTCGTGGACAGAGAACGAAGATTCCTTCTACTAGACTGAAGAACTTCATCACGTACACTGCAAATTGTTGTGAAGAACCCCATCTCGCTCTCCATGGCTCCGATCCACTGTCTGCCGAAATGGTCGAAGGTAAAACACCGTATCCTTTAGCTAACTATGTCTCTAATGCTGTATTTTCTTCTTCCCATCAAGTGTTTTTAGCTGCTGTCACAGCTGGTGTTGAGCCCAAAAGTTATTCTGAAGCAATTAAACACGAAGTCTGGCGAAATGCTTGTTCCAAAGAAGTTCATGCTCTCGAAGAGAATCACACATGGGACATTGAATCACTCCCACCTGGTAAAGTCGCTATTGGAAGTAAGTGGGTATTCAAGCTAAAGTACAATGCGGACGGTTCTCTCGAACGCCACAAAGCTCGTCTTGTTGCTTTGGGAAATAAACAGATTGAAGGAGAAGATTTTGATGAGACTTTTTCACCTGTGGTGAAAATGACGACGATCCGTAGTCTCCTCCGTATTGTATTAGCAGCAAAGAAATGGGAGGTGCACCAGATGGATGTGCACAATGCATTTCTTCATGAAGACTTAGAAGAGGAAGTTATATGAAGTTACCACCAGGTTTTCATCATTCTGATCCTACAAAAGTTTGTCGTCTACGTAAATCATTGTATGGTCTTCGCCAGGCACCACGTTGTTGGTTTGCTAAGCTCACTACGACATTACTAGATTTTGGTTTTGTTCAGTCCTACGAAGACTATTCTTTGTTTTCCTACACTCGCGGTTCCCTTGAGCTCCGTGTTCTTGTCTATGTTGACGATCTAGTTGTTGCCGGTAATGATCTCACAGCCCTTACGAAGTTTAAATCATACTTGGGTAACTGCTTTCACATGAAGGATTTGGGGAAGTTGAAATATTTTTTAGGCATTGAAGTGTCTCGATCTGAGGAAGGAATTTTTATTTCACAACGCAAATATGCGCTTGATATTATTGCAGAGGTTGGTTATCTCGGATCAAAGCCAGTGCATACCCCTATTGAAGCAAATCACCAGCTTGCCTCCGATACTGGTCCTCTCTTAGACGATCCCAGCAGATATCGTAGGTTAGTCGGCCGCTTGGTTTATTTAGCAATTACTCGTCCTGAGTTAAGCTACACTATTCATCTTCTCTCACAGTTTATGCACCAGCCTCGTGTGGCTCATTGGGAAGCAGCTTTGCAAGTAGTTCGTTTTCTTAAAGGATCTCCTGGTTAAGGTGTTCTTCTTCGTTCAGATGATGATCTCCGTCTCTCTATCTACTGTGATGCTGACTGGGCGGCGTGCCCTTTATCTCGTCGTTCGCTAAGCTCTTATGTTGCGCTTCTTGGTGATTCTCCCATCTCTTGGAAGGTCAAGAAGCAAGATACTGTCTCACATTCTACGGCTGAGGCAGAATATAGATCTATGGCTGCAGCTCTACGTGAAGTGAAATGGCTCACTCGTCTTCTCGTTGATTTGGGTGTACCATCTTCCGCGCCGGTTCGTTTTGTTTGTGACAGTCAAGCCGCTTTGCATATAGCTCGGAATCCTGTCTTTCATGAGCGAACGAAACATATTGAAGCTGACTGTCACAGTGTTCGAGATGCAGCACAGGCTGGACTTATTTCTTTGGTGCATGTTCGTACGAATGAGCAGTTAGCAGACATTCTTACCAAGGAATTGTGTCGTCCGCAGTTCGAGTTACTAGCTTCCAAGTTAGGTGTTCTGAATCTCCACACTCCAACTTGAGGGGGAGTATTAACAATATTGGGCTAGTTAGTTTGTATTGGGCTTATGTCGGCTATATATCTTGGCTGTCAAGCTAAAGTAGGGTTTTCATATTACTGTATATATATATTGTATTGATCGATTGTTAATAAGACACACAAACATATTCAATGCATCTATAGCTTTACAATTCTCATGTCTTTGCTTCGTCAATCTGAAATGATTGCCAAATTCACCTGCATGTGTTCTTATGTTCTCCTTGCTTACCTTGTAGTATACGGGAATCACCACGAGGTTCTTTTGCCTCACGCGCTCGTTCATCTCCTCAAGCTCGTCCAAGCACCACTCTGACTCAGCGTACCTTTTGGAAAAGATGGCCAGCGCGACGTTGGACTCTTGGATCCTAGTGATTCGATGTTGGGGCTCTCTTCCACTAAGCTCGTCTCTCTCTATGAAAATGCTGATCTTTTCTTTTCCCAGTTGCAACATGAGTGAATCTATGAAGGCTATGGGAAGCTCATCCCCCACGGAAATTCAAGAACACTTTACGTGGCTGTGGTGGTCGGGTCTGCACTCTCGGTGGTGGTCCTCCTTGTGGCGGTTGTTGACGTGGCATGGGACGTGGTGGGTTTAGTTGTGGTCGGCCCTGGTTCTCCATAGGTAGAGTCGTAGAGATAGAGTTTTTTTTCTTCTGATTAGTATTGGGAATCAATCCAAAGTCCCACATCCGAATAAACCAATATGGTTTAATATATAAATAATGTCCAACTCTAATTAGTATGAGACCTTTTGGGAAGAAGCCCAAAATCAAATCTGTGCGGGCTTTGTCAGTTGGGCTCAAAACAGACAATATCATACTAATTGGGGAGTTGGACATGAGCTTAGAAAAGCTCAATAAATGATATCAGCACCTAGGTCAAGGAAAAGTGGACCTGGAAAAGTGGGTTGGGTTAAATGTCCGTTGTGGGAAGAGAAATCCTCAAGATGACCTTGCGATTAAGGTCTTTGGCTTGAGGGGAAGATTGTTGGGAATCAATCCAAAGTCCCACATCGAAAGTTTAGACCAATATAGTCTAGTATATAAGTAATGTCCAACTCCAATTAGTATGAGGCATTTTGGGAAGAAGCCCAAAATCAAATCCGTGCGAGCTTTGTCAGTTGGGCTCAAAACGAACAATATCATACTAATTGGGAAGTTGAACATAGGCTTAGAAAAGCTCAATAATTAAGTGGTTTCATGTATTACCATAAGAGAAGCATACTATATATATATATATATCGTTGTTTGGTTTTGAGAGATTTTTCTTTTTGTCAAATAAAAATAGATTATCTAAAGTGCTCGACCTATTATCGCGGACGATGACAGAGCGCTTAACTAAACGCTATGCTATAGTTAGATAGCAGTTTTCACCCGTTACTAAAACCTGTTTTTCCTGTAGTATATGAAAAGGAAGAGACAAGCTAAACAAGTAAACGAGAGGAATCTGACCTCTAGCAATACAACTCAAAATATATTTTTAAGAGTTTTTCTTTTTGTTTTTAACGCAAGATTGGTTGGTTTGACACTAGTTGAGATGTACGTCAATTAAAAAATATGTGAAAAATACTAGTTAAGATTTAACAATTCTATTTGGAAAGTTGAAATGATATTATGTTTTACAATAATTTGAAAACTCCTGATAGGTTATACTTATTCTGCGTTAAGGAAGTTTTCTGAACTTCCAACTCAAAACCAATTGACAATAAGTGAATTGGCCCAAATCTCTTATATACTAGTATTAATTCCTTTAAACTTTTGATGTGGAATTTTTAACATTCTAGAAAAATTAATTGCGTGGTAAAAACTTGAATCACCAACTGGTTATAAAAATACTCCAGATTTAAGAAAATAGATAAAATTAACATAAATAATATGTTATACTATTATCAGGAAAAATATGTATGATACTAGGGACCCCATGATACTAATTAACAAATTACTTGAGTAATTCTTATTTGTTCTGTACTATGATCCCAGCGCAATATATAAATGTTAAATTGATAATTCTTTATTGCATTATTTAATCTTCGGAAAGCTCCATGAATCGCTGCCAAAGGCTCCTCTTTTTTTTTGGCCAAAAGTCTACTCCTCTTGAAGTCTTTCATTAGTAGATATGACCACTTGACACTTCCATACATGTTTCGTCTTAAACGTTGGAATAAAGAGGGTGGTACGTCATAAATATTGTATGGAACACAACCTTAATTAATGGACCCATGGTTGTTGTTCTTCTTAGTTAATTAGATAACCTAGGTTAACAACGAGGGCGGTACTACAAAAAATAATAATAATAATAAAAACAATAACGAAGGCGGTATTGGCTCCAGATCTCTTTTTTATTAGATGCAATGCAACCACTTGACCAATACTACTTATTTGATGGCTGTAACCCGTGTAAGATCCAAAATGTATAGGATGTTATTAGTATATGTATTGAAATCTATATAGCATTTGGCCAATGCAACCACTTGACCAATACAAAAATATACAATACTACTTTTTTGATGGGTGTAACCCGTGTAAGATCCAAAATGTATAGGATGTTTTTTGTATATGTATTGAAATCTATATAGCATTTGGAAGTCTTTGTAAGTTAGATCAATTTCAAAATGTAATATGTGTATTTTCATATAGTATTTGTAATTCGTTCAAAATAACCAAATAAAAAAATTGTGTTTGGTTTTTACCAAAAAAAAAGTAAAGAAAATTACGTAATAATCAAGCCACTAAATAACTAAACCATTAGCAGAGATACATCTGAACGATAGTAACCAATTACAACGGATGCGAAAAACAATCAAAAGTATATAGAGTTCAAGAAGAGTTCAAGTATTAATAAAATAAATAAAAAAAACTATCGATAAAAATATACATACATTTATTTACTAATTTATTTTATAATAAAAGAGTTTTTTCTCATCTTTTTTTTTACGGCAAACAATTTTCTTGATTTCAAATTAAGATTAAAAAGTTATACAAAACTTTTAGAATACAAATTATTATATGAGTAGATATATGCGCCATATAGTGAAAAAGATACAACAAAAGAAATAATTTTGACGAAGCTTTTCGTAGATAAGTCTTACTCGAATCATGAAATCCATTATTTTCTTCTTTGTATTTGATCTTAATCTGATGCGAAATATGTGTCGGTAGCATCTCTTGGTTAAACCTTTTGAATTACACACCGCATGACAAAACCTGATGCTTCCAATAATAATTTTGGAACTTCGACAATCTGATACCCATGCTTCCGTATCAAAGTCTTCTTAAGATATTTTGATTTCGTTGTTCTCTCTATCTAAAATCTAGAATGTCTACATTAGCAAACCCATAAATTAAAGCATATTTAAAATATGCATTTAGTATATATTATTAGTATATTTAGTATAAATTAGATGAAATATAAAAAAATATTATTGTAAATAAAAAAGTGAAATTAGATATTAATAGTTAAAAAATTAATAATAACTGGATGTAAAATATATATATTTTATTAAAAATGATATATTGTTAAAAACTGGAAAAAAGATTAAAAAAATGATGATGATTAAAAAAATTTGAAAAACGATGAAAAGAAATAAAAAAATAAGAGAAAGAAAAAAGAGGACACAAATAAAGATGAAGTATTAGAAAAATATATGTATATCAGATAAGTAAAAATAAGAGGCAAAACGTTAAAGATGAGGAATGAAAATGAAAGTTGATGAAGAAGAATGTTAGAAAATATGAAGACAAAAACGTTAAAGATGAGGAATGAAAATGAAAGATGAAGATAACAAACTATAAGAATATAACGATGAAAAATAAGAAAAAAAATCATAAAAAATAATAAGAAAACAAATAAAATTTTCGTGCTAAAAAATTTATAATAATAATTATTTTAAAGTAAAATTTTGCACCACGCGCGGGGCATCAGCCTTATTTTTTTAATAGTTAACTTTTGGAGAATTATGTAATTCATTGATAAATTTAAAAAATATTTTAATAAAAGTTATTTTAACATTGATTTATTTTTATAAGAACTGTTATATTGATAATTCTACAATTTTACAGTAGATAATTTTACCATCATATGTATATCCATGCTAAAAAGTTTGACTGCATCACGCTGTCTTTTACAAGTTATTTTTGTACGTACCTTTTAAATTAGATTTTAGATGCTTACCATATTAATTTTACTAAGCCTTAATGAATTTTTTAATAGTTGCTGTTTTTCAAATTTTATCTCGTTTCAGTTTTTTTGTTAAAGGATTAATTTCTTTTCGTTTGTGGTTTCTAGAAATTAAAAATCTCTTTTCAGTTTTGGTTTTTGTTTATAAATGGATAGTTGATTCAAAACAATTATCATTCTGAGAAACTAGCCTTTGGCTAGTGTGGTTGACTCTGAAGTAAACAGAGGGTTCAACTCGAGCTTTCTCAAAAGACACGTGAGACAAACATACGGGAGTCAGACTGTGTATAATAGTAATCAATTAATAACCACCAAGAAGGATAAAAGGCTCTTTTCACTTTACTCTATTATATCTTCTTCGATCCTCTCTTGTTCGAGTCTCTAACCAGAGAATAGAGATAGGGTTACTGAGAAAAACTCTGTAACCACAAGTTCTGGTCGAGATTTACAGAGTCCTCCGACCAGATGTAGGTCTCCAATCAGGAACCGAACTAGCTTAATCCATACAAAATCAGTAAGTTCGATCTTTTAGATTGTTCAATCCGATTCATTTTTGAGCTGGAGAAGAAGGATTAATCCGCGCACTAGTTGACCCAAGAACTTTCGGACGAAGGATTAATCTTCAGTTGATTGATCACCGAGGCTATACTAGCTTGCTTAGAGCTTTCGAGCCCTGAAGCATTTAGATCATAAAGTTCTCAATCTCTTGATAGATTATTGTGGAGGTTCATCAACTCCTGTGTCAGGTATGTTCTCTTTGAGGAAAATTGACGAAAACGGTAGCTGCTTGCTCATAGTCAAAAAAGTCAAGTAACAAAATGTTTAAAACAATATTATGTACACAACTAATTAAGGGGAATATTATTTACAGACTGTGAGCTTGAACAAAGGACTAGGGTTTGCTAGAGTAGATGATGTTTTACAAAGATTTATAACTACAAAGCCATATATGGTAGTACAGCATCAAAAGTAGAGGCCATGCTTGGCTGTGAAGTAAGACATTGCCAAGGGTTGATCAGAAATTCAGAAATGTCTCGGACGACTCTGTCCACCATTTCGATCGTAGAGTTCAGTGACTGCAGCCTCTGGTTTAGTTCAACGAGCTGAGCCCTAAGAATGCTTTGTTGATATTCGAAATCCTTGGAAACCACAACAGTCTGGTTCGAAATGTTGGAGTTTTCTTGCACTAGAAACCTCTCTCTTGATAGCTGCACCGGTTCTTGAGTGGCCGCATGATTAACTTGTAGTTGAAGCAGTTTCTCGACCTCCTTAACGATTTTTCTAACAAATTTACTTTCATCACTACAAAAAAAAAAACCAAAGTAAATATTTGTTAGACACTAATAGATTTTTGTTGCGTGGGGAAGGGGTTTTAAAAGACTATTACCTTTTCTTGTCAAAGATGAGGCCAATTTTGCTAGAAACCGAGGCTAATGCCTCTTTCCATCTCTTGATTCTGAGTTTATCACTCCGATATTTCCACTCACGATATCTGAATTGATCGCCGAATGTTCCCCGGAGTTGTTTCACAGTGACTGGCTCCACATTAAAGAAGATGGGAATGACCTTGAGCAAACCTTGATCTGCACGTTCCTTGATCTTCACTAGCTCGTCTAAGCACCAATTCGATTCCGTGTACCTCTTGGAGAATATGACCAAAGCGATGGTAGACTCCTCGATCCTCACAAAGAGATTGGTTAGATCTTCACCTTTCCTCTCGAGCGTGTCTATGAAAACGTTGATATGATGTCTTTGAAAAGCTTCCACGAGATGGCTGACAAAACCGCAACGCAGCTCCTCTCCCCGGAAACTGATGAACACCTGAGGCGGTTCCTGCAACGATGATTGGTGGTGGCTGTTGACTTCCATTGTATAGTAGATAGGGGGCAAGATGGCCTTGTTCGTGCGGCCTCTTTTAAGTGCTTTTAAGTGCTTCTAAATCTTTGTATTTTAAGTGCTTCTAGATCTTTGTAATTCCCTCGTAACGTAAGAATGTATTTTAAGTGACATCCCAAAATGGACGGTGGTGACTTTGCCAGTCATCATGTTATTCATTTGATCTAACGGTTGGAGATTTTGTACAATTTCTAAGATGTTTCTTCTAAGATGTTTTTCCCACGCGGTGTTCATGGCGGAAGACAAATGAAGAGATACATATATATGGATTGGGAAAAAAAGAAGAAAAATTGGGCCGTGATAGCAAGTGCATGCATATCCAAAGAGGAAAAACTATTTTTGATGTCTAAAGAAAAGGAAAAAAAAACAAGTGGAAACGAATGTCTTTTAAGTGCTTCTAGATCTTTGTAATTCCCTCGTAACGTAAGAATAACCAATAAATCTAATGTAATTGGCTCGGAAGGTAAAAATATTATTGATGCAGAATACTCATAATTTCATGATTTGTCAATCTTTTGGAAAGAATCCATCAAAAAAAAAAAAATCTATGAAAATGGTTGGATCATGTTGAATCTATGGGAAAGCTTCTGGATGAGACAAATGTCACTGACTCGGTGTGAGTCTGTTAAAAATGAATAGAACAATCGATACTAGGGAAAAACACATTTTTAATCGTCAAGATATAAATTACTAGTATTTTAAATTTCGAACCTTCACATTAAACAATCAAATTAATAAAACGCATACTTCCAATCATCGAAATAGTCCCCAATCTTATCAATACTGATATTTGATATGACACTTCTAAGCTCCAGGCATAAGGAGAAACTATTGTGGACATGTGACAAAAAAATGCACAAGGTACGTACTAAACCAACCATGCCATTAATAAAGCTAATAATGAGGAGAAGCAAATGACGTACAAGACAACGAACATATATTGCCATTTTTTTTGTTTTTTTTTTTGTTTTTAAGGTAGTAGAGAACACAATGATGTACAGCAAAACAGCATAATTACATGATCGCGAGTGATCAAGCATTAGGTGATGATCGTCTGTTTTGTTGTGCCAATGCACAATATAACTGGTGTAACACAACAATTGTTACCGGAAAACCTACTAACCACTTCACAGTCCTGAAAAATTTCACATCTGTGAAAACTAGACGAGCTATGAAGAGGCTAAAGAGAAAAGCCGCAAGAAAAGCAGAAACAAACACTTCTCTGATCGCCATTTTTGAATTGGAGTCATTGGATAACTCAAAAGGAAAGGAGGATTCCGGGTTCAAGGCCTTGTCTAGCTCTCTCTTGACCTCCTTAACGATGTTTGAGGCAAGAGGGATATTCGAGCTACAGAAACACGAGTCAGATAAATCGATGACACATGTACAATTAGACAAGAATGTTAATGTTGTATATCATTGTTTAAAAATTTGCTATGTAATGCTCGATCTACAAATATGTTATTTTCTTAGTTTTAACAAAAATATATAAAAAATTAGCATGAATTACTTATGTTCACAAGAGTTTTAATAATCTAAAATAAAATATCATACTACTTAAACAAATGTATATAGTAAAATAACATTAAAATTTATTAACTTTCAAACTTAAAACCAATTGATACCATCTCATTTCAGATGTGTAATTAAGAATATTAAAAAAATAAATCAACAGATAAACCATGTCGCTTGAAGAAGAAAAATTTAGAGATAATCTAATTGATAAATCGAGTAATTATCCGATTAATCACATAATCCATAATAGAGGTGATGATGGAAAATTGGAAATGTCATATGAATAATGGAATAACATAATAACATAAACACTTGAGCCAAAAAAACATTTTATTTGTTGAATAAAAAAAATGCTAATGAATGAGTTTTATTTTTTTAAAATATTTCTAAATCTTTTACATATGTAACGGGCTAATTTTTCAAGAACGTGAAAATAGCAAAATCACACGTTTTCCAAAAAAAAAGAAACAAAAGAAAATTAAGAAACTGGTATAATATTTCATCACCATGATGTAAACAAACACTTGATTGTGTAGTTTTTCTGCCGAGTAGTCAACAAACAATTGATTGTATCGTTTTGCTGCCGAGTATGAATATATGATTAATAAAAAAAAAATCGATTATTTTAGTTTCTTATTACCTGTGTGCTTCCCACGTCAAACTAGGCTCCATTCTTGAAATAGACGTCACCGAAGTTTCCCACCTTTGAGCCCTAAAAGGATCGTATTTGTATTCAACATATTTTTGTCTCATTTCCATGAATCGATCTCCAAACTCTCCCTCTAGGTTTCTCACGTCGTTCTTGCTCACGTTATAGAAGACAGGAATCACAAAGAGTCTGTTTTCGTTTACTCGTTCCTTCATCTTCACAAGCTCGTCCAAGCACCATTCTGTCTCTGGATAACACGAAGAGAAGATAGCGAGCGCGATTGTTGACTCCTCGATACAAGTGAAGACATGGCCTAGGTCTCTTCCCCACCATTCGTCTCTGTCTATGAAGATGTTGAGTATCCCTAACTCTGACAAGCCCCACACGAGGTGTCTCATGAAGTCATCGGGTAACTCGGTTGTGCCTGAATTAATAAACACTTGAGGTGGTCGTGCTCGTGCTCGTGCTCGTGTTGGATCCACCATTGTGCGTTCGTCAAAGGAGACTGAGACGATGTTGTTTCTTGGGTTTTTGAATTGCTTCTGAACTGAACGGATCTTGAAACAATTTCATATAGTATACGCGAAGACTTTGGGAACCTTTTTGCACACGAAATGATAAAAGTAAAATACTTTTGTGACGAATTTTTGATTTGTTATGTTTTTGTAACTTCCAGCTCATAACCAATAGAATATCATAAATGTTGGTGTTGTGAATCAGTCTCTGCCGGCAGAGTCAAAGCCCCTCGAAGTCTTTTGTAATATCTTAAGAAAAGTGATTTACTCTTTATTTGTTCACACCAAATTCTTTCGGGTGTTTTTTTTTCAGCTATATTATCTATTTCACTGAAAAATTTATTTCTAAAATTATGTTATTTATTTTCACTGATGATTTAGTTTTTTTTTATAAGAAATTCACACATTATAAAATACTGAATTAAAATTAATAAATAAGATTTGCCTTCAAATGTGTCTGCATTGGATGCTGGCATCCGATCGTGAAAAAGGAATTCAAGGGTCGGTGGCTCGGTGCTGGTGCATCGGATGGTGAAGAAAAAGTCTTGGGCCGATGCCAACCTTTTTTTTCTGCACTACTTGTCTTTCAAATCAGATGGATATGTCTTTTAGTAAATTGAGTGTATTTCTCAACAATTTTTGCAAATGACTCCAAACCAATTTGATGTGAAAACTAACTCAAATAATATCTTGGTGCGAAGATTCATCAGGGTAAAAAAAAAAAAAAAACAGAAGATTCATCAAGGTCAACCAACTGAAACATATCTAACAAAAGGTTTATTTCGGGTTATTTTGTGTTGTGAGTGACTTAATCAATTATTTTGATTTGGGAACATGGCAGGATGATAATTTGGTGCTCTTCAGCTTCATTATCCATCATTTGTGATGTTTTGACGTTTTGAACTGTAAAGATTATAAAGACTATAAACACTAAAAAAAAACTATTTCAAAAAGTTTGAAACCATATAAAGTAGATTATATATTAAAAAATATATGGAATCATGTAAAAGTGGATATAGCAGGTGAACATATAAACCAAATCAAATTGAAACTAACTTGCGCACCTCACTCTAATGAAAAGCTAGCATTACGTTTATTTGGTTATGCACTAAATTTATTTGTTTTTGCTTTAACTTGCACAGATTGTTCAATGACAAACCCCTACACCAATATTTTTATTAGTATTCTTCTTGCGTCTACTATACATATCATGCACATGTCGTGTAAAATCTGTATGGTTCAAGCTTTAGGTCCACCTGGTCTGACTAAATCACTTCTTAGTCCCCTTTTTGTTTCTGCACGTAAAATTTTTGTGATAAAATTTAGAGATTATGGAGAAGATTTTTCTTTCCTGCCATTTGGTTGTTGGTGGCAAATTATACACTGTTGGATTAAATGTAATCAAACTCACCAACAGCTAGAGCATTTGACTTTGAGACTTTGAGACTTTGACAGTCAGTTAGTGGTGCGGAATTTAAAGCAAGACAAAAGGAGTGGTGGAACTCCTTGGTTGGTCTTTGAATTTAATTGTGAAGACACTTGTTCATGATTTCTTGATTACCTGTTGGGTCTTTTTCCTTGAGTTCAGGTTGTGTGGTTCCAAAGCAACCATGGACAGTGTTACACAAGACTGAAAGGTGATTGATTTCATGGCTTTAGGTTTCTGAGCTTCATCGAAATTGTTGTCATCAACAACAAAATTTATATACTAAACAAAGATTAGATGACAAGTCTAGGGTTGAGGATTTCAAATGGAGCACTTGGTTGAGTAATATGGTGGTGGTTGGGAAGATGCTGGTAATACATGTAGAATGTTTAATACAGAGAAAAATCATAGTCATTTCGTATATTGAATTATTTTGTTTTCGATAACGTATTAAGTTGTTCATTTAGGAAAAGAAAGATTCAATAATGAAGGAAAGTAAATTGATATGTACTTACACCCCATGGAGAATTTGTAGATCTTTGTGTTGTGCTAGCTAGAGGAAGGTATGGTGACAAATGAATCCCATAGTTCTTTTCTGGTTAGTGTTTTTTCATTGAAAGTTGGATAGATGGTTCGGGAAAGCAGATAATGGGGAGATGCTACACTATGTTGTGGTACTTGTTACTGCATTATTATTGACACAAAATAGTAACTTTGGAGGGGTTTTAATTTCGAATTTCTTTATAGAAAAACGTATTAGTTGATAATCAAATTTTGGTTTAAGGATCTTTATTTGGTTTGGTTTAGTCTTTTACGGTTTCTTTTTGGTCTTTGTTAAGTCTTTATTTTTAAGCCCAAAAAAGAAGTAATCATGATTTAGAAGTGAATTTTAAATGTTTCTTTTACCCTATAATATTTGTCCTCGTGTCTTTAAGCCTAATTTTGGATAATGCTCTTTATTTTCTTTCTTTCATTTTCCAAGAAATATGGCAATTTTCCTTCCCCTTCTCTCTGTATTGAGATCTCTCTGAAATTTTCTTCAGATCTTCAAAGTCACATCCTTTTAACACCTTCTCAGCTTCATCTTCCTCAAATTTGTCACATTTCCCCTATTATCTGCAAACCCTAATTTCAACAATGGATCTCGCGGCGGAGGAGCTTCAATTTCTCAGCATCGGAGGTATATTGCGTGAATCCACCACGATCCCCAAATTTTCCCCCAAAACCTTCCACCTCATTACCCTAACCCTAATTTTCCCTCTCTCCTTCGCCATCCTCGCGCATTCCCTCTTCACACATCCCATCTTAGCTCAGCTCGACTCTACTCCTCCCTCAGATCAATCTCAGACCAACCACGAATGGACCCTTCTCTTCGTTTACCAATTTATCTACATCATCTTCCTCTTCGCCTTCTCTCTCCTCTCCACAGCCGCCGTCGTCTTCACCGTCGCGTCTCTCTACACGGGAAAGCCCGTTTCTTTCTCCTCCACAATGTCGGCGATTCCTCTGGTTTTGAAGCGTCTCTTCATCACTTTCCTATGGGTTTCTCTCTGTATGCTTGTGTACAACTCTGTTTTCTTGCTGTTCCTGGTGATTCTGATCATAGCCATCGATATCCAGAGCGTGATACTCACTGTTGTTTCGATGGTTGTGATTTTCGTTCTGTTCTTGGGTGTTCATGTTTATATGACCGCTTGGTGGCATTTAGCTAGTGTTGTCTCTGTTCTTGAACCCATTTATGGGATCGCTGCGATGAGGAAGAGCTACGAGTTGCTTAAAGGAAGGACTCATATGGCGTGTTCGATGGTTTTTATTTATCTTGCGCTTTGTAGCTTCACTGCTGGAGTTTTTGGAGGAGTGGTGGTTCGTGGAGGAGATGCTTTTGGGTTGTTTACGAGGATTGTTGTTGGTGGTTTCTTGGTTGGTGTTTTAGTGATAGTGAATCTTGTGGGGTTGCTTGTGCAGAGTGTGTTTTACTATGTCTGCAAAAGCTTTCACCATCAGGCGATTGATAAATCTGCGTTGCATGATCATCTCGGTGGTTATCTAGGTGATTATGTGCCTTTGAAGAGCAGCATTCAGATGGAGAACTTTGACATTTGAATCCATTAATGGATCAAATGAAGAAGAAGAAAGAAAAAAAAAAGAAGAAATGGTTTTTGCAGTTTGTCATTGTAAGTTATAATGTTTGTAATTTTTCATAGTGTTTGTTTTAGCTTTGCATATCTAAATTAATTTGTGGGAATAGACTGATACAGCAGATGTAATTTTTCACAGTGTTTTGTTCAAAACTGAAAGATTAATGGAATAAAATTGTTACTTGATATGAAGCAAATGTTGTAGTGTTTTTTCCCGGCATCCGGTTTCTCTATGATGTTATGTTTGAGTTCAAGCACTGCCTTTTGAGCTCTGTAAACCATCTTTGGAAATTGAATTGTTGATTTAGAAAAGTGCTTGTGACATTGTCACATTGATTTTTCCTCCAGCCTTTTCTCTTGCTAATTTATAGGTTTTGCATATTCAGTTGTATCTTCTCTTTCTAGAGCCTTACTATTGTCTTTTAAGTTATTCACAAAGAAAAAAACTCAGCTACGTTTCAATACCTATATCACTATCATGTCTCAAGCTGTCTGTAATATCAAAAATGTGTAACGAGCATCTGACTCTCTCAAGTTCCCTCTTTGTTGACTTAACTGCTTATTTAGCGACAATGGATGAGATTGAGAGTCCTTCTTGACTTTTCCCTTCAAAATTCCTCTCTGTTGCTTTCACGAGACAAGCTTCTTGCTTTTGGTCTCCTCGGCAAGACTAGAACGCCCCAGAGACAGTTCTTGAAGGTAATCCATCTTTTCTCCTTTGACTCTGTCACACTCAATGGATATGAAGAGCAGTATGCTCAAACTTAGTTGGCTAATTCGAAACGTGATTCTTGACATCTAATTTGCAATGTAACATAAGCTGCAAGATCATCTGGAGCTATATTTAGAGAACCTCACAAACGCTCTGCCATTGGAAAGGAATTTTTTTGCACAGAACCGGTCAGGAAGCTATGAGAGTGGATATTGCAGGACCAAGCACATCCTCACCCGTGGAAGAGATGAATACCTAAATCTCTGAGTTCCTCTGTATCAAGCTGCTTTGAAAGGTAAATGGATACAGGTCAAGGGAATACTACTTTCTGTAATAATACTTGACAGCAAGGTAATTCACATTGCTGCTACTACCAAGCACAAGAGCTTTGTGAAACATCTGCTTACAGGAATGATCATTTTCATCTTTGAAGAAAAGCACATTTTCATCTTAATATGATCCTTTTAAAGCAATTATTGTATTCCTCTTTCTAGGATGTTGTGTTTGAATCTCGTGTATTGGATTCTTTGTGTAGACAAGTGAGGAAAAAAAATCACAAAGAATATTTTCATCACTATTCTGCCTTAGAGGTGTGAGAAGTTAATATCTTGAAAATATAGAGATGTGATTCTCTGTGTCAAAATGATAACGACATACGAGTAGCAATACAAACTTTCATTTGAAAAGAAGCTGAGATGCTTTCGAAACTCTAGGAATAGATTTCAGTTCCTCCATAATGTTCTGTTTATCTTCAAGATTGTATCTAAGGGTGATTTTCGCTCTCTCTAAACACTTAGAGTTCGCTAGGATGTATGTCACAAATTCTTTTTCTTCTACTCTTCCTTCATATCCTTCCATCCACTCAAAGATCTTGAGATGGCAAGACAAACAACCGGGAACTGAAGTCGGTTGGTTCCATGAAAGTGAGAGATCTTTGGGTTGATCGATATATACCTGAGAAGCAACGAGCACCATATATGAAGCGAATTTTTAACTAGTTTTTTAGTCCATCAAAATTAGAAGAGGAGGAGGAGGATACACACATAATCAACCAAAAGATATTTTAGGTTTGGAGAATTTCCAAGTAAAAGTATGAGTGGTTCCAACCAGTCTGATTCATCTGGACATATATGTAACTTCACAAGTCGAGAGAAGTTGATAGTGCTACAACATTGAAGCTGCGATCAAACAAACAAAACGTAAGTTGATGCAAAAATGTGATCACAAGCAATGAGAGAGAGAGAGAGAGAGAGAGAGAGAGAGAGAGAGAGAGAGAGAGAGAGAGATACCGTTATATCATCAAAACACAACTCGAGAGTCAAGACCGAGGAAAGACATCTTAGAAACTTGTCATGGTCATAGCAATTAATACTAAAACTGATAGCTGCACTATCAAGACAAGGCATATTCTCGATGGAGCAATGGTCTACCGACAAATAAGAGATGCTAAGGTGCTTTAATGCCGGGGTATCTATAACCAAACACCTAGTATACTCATAATGACAGCTATAATACGAGAAGAACAATAAAGAAGGCACTTTCACACAAAACTTTGCCACATTGTCCGCCTTCTTTCGTTTCACAAGCAGTTTCTCAAGAACAGGGCAGCTCGATAAGAACCTAACGAGAGAAACCTCGTCTTTATAAACCACAGAACTTAAACATAGCGTTTTGAGGGATGGGAGGCAACCGAGAGAAGGAAAATCTATGAAAATTTTGTGGCAAAGTTTCAAGCTTATAAGCGTGTCGCAGGTATAAAGACTATTAGGCAAGCTAATAAGATTTCCAGACCAGAGGAGCTTGAATTCTAGCTCACGCACGACACGATCAAAAACCTTTGCAACCAACTTTTCGACATCAACATCAGTAGCAGGACAAAGTGGACCGAGTTTGACACACAAGCTGTCTATTACAGGTGCCTTGTGAAGTTTCAGTGACTCGTAAAGAAACCAGTAAACGCTCTTCCTTCTAGGCCAGCGCAAACGACATATGCTTTTGCTTTCTTTGTACTCAATTTTAGGCATCATAGTCCATACAAAACGCCATCGTTTCGACAAAACCATGGTGGCCATTGCATCTTTAGTCGGTATATGCAATAGAATCCGTAGGAGCAAATCGTCGGACAACTCACTGATCTTGTCTTCACAAACATCTTCTGGCATTATAAGATCTTTGCTCTGTGGAACAGAACAGACGAAAATAACAAGCAAGAGACCTTTTTGTTGTGAAATCGCTAGAAAATAACAAGAAGAAATTTGAAAGCTTGAAAGAAAGTGAATTGAGGCAGCAAATAACGTCTAGGGTAACTTTTGTTAATGTGTGAATGAATGTTTCCAAACCCTTATAACTCAATTTATAAGCAACCCTAGTTATGTATTCCGAAACTTTTGTTTTTTACTCATACGTTTTAGTTGTCAAAATTTATATTTTCTATTTCTTATAAATTTTACACATCGGACATGTTTAAGTCAGACGGTTTAGGCCCAGCCACCAAAAGCCAGATCCGTTTGATTTAATTTTATTTTATTTACCATTTTAAGTCAAACTACGCAGAAAATTGGTAAAAAAAAAATTGCAATAGCACTAGCACATGATAATCCGGTAACCAAGGCATGGCTAATACAGTCTAGTTACTAATTTATTCCTCGTTACTCGACCACATTACAAGCAAAGTACTCACATTTTCTTAAATTATGAGTTAATTGTTAGTATTGACTTTTTTTTTTTGTTGAATTAATTATTTACACGTACGACAATTCTTAGATATTTTCTAGAGGTTACTTCATTTAAGATACAGCTAAAACATGAATATAACGGGAGTTAACTACAAACATACGATCCTGGTTTGGCTTCTGGTGCATGATGTCAACCACAAAACGTAGGAAATTGAGTCTAATGTGCTAAAGTAGGATTATAAACACAAGCATTCTAATCAATATTTTTTTGTCCACTATCCAACAATGACTAATTTATAAGACATTGTATAATAACTGAAAATAAAAAATAGTTTACGAGAGAAATAAAAGGGAGCTAAGTGTGCTCGCCAAAGAATAAGTCAATCAAACCATGAAGAGCATGAGCACCGACTCTTCTTCTTTTTCCGGCTACGACTTGGCTAGTCCTGGAGGCAGCAGCGGCAGAGCCAAGCCACGGTCTATTGGTTCTGACGGTTCGACGGGCCAAAGAGATGTGATAAGAGTCGTGTTGTTGCTCACAACCGTTGCACTTTCTTGTCTTTTGGTCTATCAATCTATTGATAAGCCTGTCCAAGTGATGTTGCCTCAATGGAAAACCAATTGGTATTCACAAAACGAAACTTCTTCAAAACAGGTAATTTCCTTCATTATTTGGTTATCAATATACATTTCACCGAACTTCAACATTTGAGTGGTGTGACACAACAACAACATAAATACGTACAAACTATTAGAATACATGAAATATTCAAACCGTAACTTCCTCATACGTTGAATCCTAGCTATATTGATATGGTGTTATGTATATATAGATACAACAAACAAAACCGGTTTCAGAGCTAGAGAGAGTACTGATCAGCGCCGCTATGGAGGACAACACGGTAATCATAACGGCGTTAAACAATGCCTGGACGGCTCCAAACTCCACGTTTGATTTGTTTCTAGAGAGTTTTCGGACTGGACTAGGGACCGAAAGGTTACTGAAACATGTGATTGCAGTTTGCTTGGACAGCAAGGCATATGACCGTTGTTTACAGCTTCATCCTAATTGCTACTTAATCAATGCCACTGATTCTGATGAGCTCTCGGGAAGAAACAAGTTCATGTCTCCCGGTTACTTGAAACTCATTTGGCGGCGAATGGATCTGCTAAGGGAAGTTCTCGGTTTTGGCTATAACTTCCTATTCACGGTACGCAATACAATACGTTAATAGTCTCACTAGTTTAATACGTAGTATGATTTAGAAAAGAGTGGATATTAAAGACTACTTAGAGTTCGGGGCTTCAAACCTAAGCTATGCTTTTATTATTTAGTTTTTCTTATATGCTTTTCTCGGTCAATTAGCTTATAAACTATAACTTTATAACTCCAATTCTATTATTGATGTTAGCTGGATCGGTTTAAATTCACATGGCTAATGATATTATTTATTCTTTATTGAACACAGGATGCAGATATCTTATGGCTCCGGGATCCATTTCCCCGGTTCTTTTCCAACATTGATTTCCAAATATCTTGTGATGACTACAACGGAAAACCTTCTGACAAAAGCAATCACGTGAACTCCGGATTCACATATGTCAAGGCCAACAATAAAACCATAAAGTTCTACGATTATTGGTGCGAATCGAGCAAGAGATTCCCTAGAAGACACGACCAAGATGTTTTCAACTCCATCAAGAACGAACCATTTGTTGTGGAACTCGGGATCACGATGAGGTTCTTGGACACAGTTTACTTCGGTGGGTTTTGTGAGCCGAGCCGAGACATCAACGTGGTTAATACAATGCATGCAAATTGTTGTGTTGGTTTGGACAACAAAGTGAAGAATCTTAAATCCGCTCTTGAGGATTGGAAGCGATATTTGTTGGTGAATACGACGGTGACCGAGACTAAGTGGAATATTCCACCAAGATGTGGTTATTAGAGGCTGAGAATCTACAAGGTCACAAATAACATCATTTCATATAAATTATTTATGTTCTATTCAAGTACGGTTGTGTATCTTTTTTACAAATCTTAAACATGGAAAGTCAGATTGGTATTGTTGTTGATGGAGATAAAATAAACTAATGTTCCGAAATTCGTTAGTCATTTATCTGACGTTTGTAAAAGACCTATTGCCTAGCTAGTTAGTGAGATTAATTTTTCAGTGTTATATATTTCGATGTTTCAGATTTATAATTTACAAATAATATATCTGAAATATAACACTTAAAAAAAGTGTTTTTTTTCATTTTGGTTTGGCTCATAATGGACATCAATAATAATAATATACATGGAGAAGCACATACCCGACTTGTCTAATCCAATGTATAGGCAAACAAGTTCGTAATAGTCTAACATCTATACAAAGTTTGGGAGATAGAAAATACGAGGAAAGAATGCAAACTTGGTTGGCTACATAAATTCAAATTTGTCTTTTGGTCTTCATAGGTAGAAAACTTTCAAATTTTAGCAACATGCTATATTCATTGTACAATTGTTTTAAAAATAATTTTACATTCAATTTGGAAAAAAGACATCCATAATGTATAAAATAATGCAATTTTTTTACATATACAATCTTATTTTAATTATAAAATCTAAATTTAATATACTATATTAATCTACAATTTTTTACCTATACAATTTTTAATTTGATCAATTGGAGAGTTTTTAAATTTATATTTCTTCAAATTTAACTCAATATATAATAATCAATGTAAGAATCAGAATAAAATTAATGAAATACATTAAGTTTATACTTATCAATCTATTTATAAAAAATTAATAGTCTCAAATTTTATTTTAGATTATTATCTATATGCCAAAACCTACTAAATTATTATACTTTCAATTTTAATGTCTATTTGCTTACATAAAAATGTATAAGTTATAACTTCAATTAGATCACAATATGCATTTGGTTCTATATATGAATTTTCCAATGTGTATTTTATTTATTTTCCCTTGATTTCTTTATTTTTTACCTTGTATTCTTTATTTTTTCCTCTTTTTAGTTCTATTTTTCATTTTCATTTCCATTTTCATATTCTGATTATTTTTTCTAAATCTCATATAATAAGATAGACAATCTGATATAATACGATAGATAATATCTCTTACATGCACAACAAATATTCATACAGTTTTAGGAATAAAATATGTGAAGTTTAAATCTACATTCATGATCTGTAATTGTATAAATACACAAACACATACTACCTTACATTCAATCATCTATCATCATCAAACATACTACCTTACGCATACAATCATCTATCATCATCACAAAATGGTACATATTAAATCAAATAAAGTTTCTCTTTAACTGAAAATGTTATATTTCCTTGTAATAATATTGCTCTCGGATGTTGTAGGAAATCATACTACGTGCTCTGTTCGTGTTGATTTTAATCCATTTTGGTCTTGTAAACGGCCAAATCTTTGATGTGCTTAAATATGGTGCTAAGGGTGATGGTACTACCGATGATTCAAAGGTATTGTTATATTGCAAAAGAAAAATATATATTTCGCTCCCATTATGAGACCATCCGAATTTTGTAATTAAGAAAACGGATTATGACACGATTTTTCAGTATCTTCATAAGGTTGTTTAAGTTTTATAAGAAGAGCTGAGTATACCAAGCGATAAAGTTTCACATCACAAATTTGTTATTAAACGAAAGTTATGACATTGAGATTTCGATATCTTCACCTATAGCCATCTCATCTTATTTGACGTTTATATGGAATTTTTTATCAAGCATATAGTTGAACCAAAAAAAAGCATATTTAATGTAGACAGAAGGATTATATAGTACCCACACATTATTTTCTTGTAGTAAAAATAAATTTTGAATTGGAATCATATATATTCAATTACAGCAGTTGAAAGTGCTAAAAGACTGATCATGTTTCACAAGCTTGTAAAGAGCGCATTATTTTACAAGACTCTATTATAATTGGAATCATATTCAATTACAGTAGATGTCATGAAATTTTTCATCAAACATATCCCCCAAAATCATTTACTACTGTATATAAAACAAGTTGTTGCAATCAAACCACTATATTTTCAAATTCTAGCCAACATTTGATTATGCATCACTATTATTTATTATTTATTATTATATATTCCTACAAGTACATCTTAAGTTTGTTACAAAATTTTAGTTATTTTTCTACTAACTCTTATAAATTTAACCCTTCTTTTTTGCAAAAAAAAAGGCTTTTGTTGACGCATGGAAAGCTGTGTGTGGTAACGGTGGGAATAATAAAACACTCCTTATTCCTTCAGATAATACATTTTTACTACAACCTATAGTGTTTCAAGGCCCTTGTAAATCGCCTTCTGTACAAGTTCAGGTAACATCATCGAAATAATTTTTTTTCTTTCTAATTTTTAGATCGGTTTACAAAATTTCGCGGTGAAAAACATATGACATAACCTTTTATGTGTGGCTATGAAATGTATATGTGATCAATTTTGCAGTTTAATGGAAATATCGTTGCCCCTAAGAGTAAAGCAGAATGGTCAGATTATAAGAACTTATCATGGGTTGGTTTTAAGGACATAATTGGTTTGACGGTCACTGGTTCGGGAACAATCAATGGACGTGGTTCTTCTTTCTGGAAGGTGAAATTTTTTCATATATACTAGAAGAGATGAAAATATTTGTATAGTATGATTCTAATAGTTTTTGTTTGTCATATTCAATATATCCAGCCAAAATTGCCAGCTTCTAAACGGCCTTCTGTAAGTATATATCTTACTCTATATCTTTTCCCCACTAAATTGACTCTTAATTCTATAATGAAACGATGAAAAGCTCATGAAGAAAGTCTTATCTATTTTACTTGTAGCAATTGCATTTTCGAAAATGCAATAATCTCCATATAAATGGAATAACCTCAGTCAATAGCCCAAAAAACCATATTTCGATCAACCAATGCAAAAACGTTGAAATATCGAACATAAGGCTTATTGCTCCCGATGAGAGTCCTAACACCGATGGAATTAATCTCTCAATATCAAGCGATGTAAATATATTCGACACTGTCATTGAAACTGGTATGTGGTTTCTCTCTTTTTAAAACCATTAAATTTTCAATCTGAAAATGGTATAATGGTTATTTGAATTTTAATTTCTTAAAACTTTTCAGGAGATGATTGTGTAGCTCTAAACAATGGAAGTGTAAATATCAACATCACAAGGATGACTTGTGGTCCTGGGCATGGAATAAGGTATATATATTTTATATTAGTCAATAAATTAATTATTTTCTTGGATTCTAAAATGAATATTTTTCTTTATCTTTATTATAATTAAACTACAGTGTGGGGAGTCTAGGAAGAGATGGAGAAGAATCTATGGTTGAGAACGTCCAAGTAACTGATTGCACTTTCAATAGGTCTGATAATGGAGCTAGAATTAAAACATGGCCGGTAATGATTTTTTTTGTTTATATAAAAACTAAACGAAGTGTTTATAGAGATGTGGTTATCTTTATTAATTTATAATTGATTTGATTATTTAGAATGGAAAAGGATATGCAAGAAATATAGTTTTTAAGGGCATCAACCTCATCGAAACAAAAAATCCGATTATAATCGACCAAAATTATGTTGACAAGGGGCGTCTCGATGTGGAGGTAAGATAATTAATCTCCTTTTTTGTGAAATATAATTAAGTTTCGAAACTGTGATTAGGTTGATCTTAATTTTTTTGTATAATTTGTCTGCTATAGGAATCAGCAGTGGCAATTAGCAACATAACATTCGCAGATATCCATGGAACATCAAAACGCGATGAGATTGTTAAAATAGATTGCAGCAAAGTCACATATTGCAAAGACATCGTTCTAGAGCAAATCGATATTAGTACGGTTGATGGAAATAAGCCCGTAGTTGAATGCATTAACGTATATGGAAAGGCGAACAATGCTAGCGAGATTGTTGGTTGCTTCAAGGAGCAGTAATCTATTTTTATGGAATAATCAATTTAATTTATTTATAATGAATAGTTTCAGCAGATGTATGAATGTATTACTGCTCGACTATTATATACTAATTATTGAATAAATTGAATAAATTAATTCCATATGTTAGAACATGTCGGTGTACTCATCATGGTTGATGTGATCATCCAAACCAATGCCGTTTTTCATGTGTCAAAACTCAAAAATTTAACAGAATATTGCATAAATTTATCTATTCTATTAAAACAGAAGCACATTTAATGTTTGCATCCAAACATTCCCAAAGTTTTTTTAATAATATTTTATTTTATTTTTATATTTAATTTCCGAAAATTAGTTATTAATTTAAATATTTTTAAATTTTCTAAAATCTAGGTCATCTTTAATTTAAATTTCAAATTATTAGAAAGTAGTGTTTACCCCGTGCCTAGCACGGGAATATTCTTTTCCTAACAATTAACCGATTTCAATTATTGTTAATTTTTTTCACAAAACCAAATTTCAGTTATATAAACACAACTAAAATTATCTGTATAAAACTTATCCAAATGAAATAAATGTAAACATACAAAAATATTAGCATGTGAGAAAAACATCATTCTACAAAAGCAAATGAAATCAAGAATCATTACATAACAGTGGAAAATAATTTAAGTAATCAATAACTACTTTATGTTAAAAAATTTCTAAGTACAAAATAAGGTTATACAGATTCCGTACTGAATGGTTATGGCTTTATGAGTTCGAGACATTACATTTCTCATAGTATAGTATCTTTCTGAATTTAGTGAAGATGATCTCTAGGAACACATATACTTGCAGCTTAACTACAACATCAACAACACAACACACTGGAAGTAATAATGACTCGGGAGGTTCCAGACCAAAACATATAGCAAGATCCAAAAATGATTTTAAAAATGATAAAGAGATATCCGGACTTACTCTTGGTGAAGGAAGTCCAGAGTTTCATATTACTCTTAGTGATCAATGACACGTTACAATTAAAATTACTTTCATAACTCACCTGGAAATTATAAGTTGAATATCCAATGGCTTTCAAGCTTTTCATCTTCCATTTTGTTTAGAAAGCTTGAGTTGGGAAACATGAGTATAATTCAATGATATCTTCAAATTTTTTCCTGCAAAAAAGAAGTCACATGTATTTTAGGTGAATATGTATATATATGATGAAAACTAAAAAAGTAACCTGCATAGAAGAAACCGTAGAACAGATTACAACAGGGAAGTACACTGCATAAAGTCTTCTCAATCCCTCTACGGATGATTAAAAGAAAAGTGACTAATGTCAGCTAAAGCAGAGAACACAGAGAGAACTCAAAAAACTCCATAAACCAGAAATACATTAATCAGAAGACAGTAAGGAATAAAGATTCGAAAGTTCTCACATTTTCAGCCACTAAGAAAGCAGAGTAAAACCCAACACCAAACTGTCCAATCTATCCGTTGTCGGCACCAAGGTCCTTCTTTTCCTGAATAAATAGACACATCAAAACACGTCTAAGAACCTGACATGGAGTTTGATTTGTTTGCATCTAATTTTTCAGAGAGGTGAAAAAGAAAAAAGAAAAAAAAAAGACCTTTAGAGCCTTCAAGAATTTCGAAGTGCCACTCTGAGCTATGGTTCCAAGGCTATCTAGAAGTTATTCCTTTGTCATTCCAATACCAGTATCACTGCAAATCCGAAACAATCTTTTTTAAGTAACCAGTTTTAATCTAATTATTTAATTTAATACTCAACTGAAAAAGAAAATGAGAATTCTCTAATTATGTTATGGTGATTATCAGGATCAGGCTTGATACGAATCTCAAGCTCACCACCATCTCCAAGCAAAGCAGGCTCCGTTACATTTAAGAACCTCAGCTTATCCAAAGAATCACTTGCGTTACTGAGTACAGACAAACACATCCAAATCAGAATTTGACAGAAAACGACACAATTCAATTCCAAAATAATCCATTAGTAACACAAATGAAAACTGACTCACCTTAAAGTTCCTTGAGGACTACCTCTTGTGACTGTATAAACAATGAACAATCAAATCCAACAATCGGCTAACCTGCTAATGAGATTCAAACAAAACTATCCAATTAAGAGTCTTGACAACAACAACAACAAACATAAAGTTTCAAATTTTTTTTAATCTTGTGAGAGATTAATGATCTTCTTTGCCATCATTCGATCAATCTTTAAATCCACTGATTGGTGCTTTAACAACCGAGCAAACCCAAAAACGAAAGTAGGAGGCGATACAGACATAGAAGAAGAGGTACCATCGGATTCATCAACGTCAATGGAAGGAACGTTGGGAGGAATCTGCAGATCGCGTAAGCGAAGGCGAGAACAAACCGCAGCCACCAGATTTCTTCAATTAGATTTCTTCATTGGAATTGGTGGAATTCGAAGAGAAATAGGGGTAAGAACCAGCCACGGAATAGAAAAAAACTGGCATAGATCTCTTTTTATTTTTATTTTATCAACAACTGGCATAGATCTTTTTCTGCAGTTAAACGGAAAAAAAGGAAATCGTGGAGGAAGAAGAAAGATCATGGACAGGAAGATGAAAAATCGTGGTTTTTGGAGAAACCGTCGATTCACTTTTTTTTTTCTTTAGAAATTATCATTTTAATTTATTTTTTAAAGAAATTGTAAAAAACAACTGTACTTTTTTTTTAACGATTTTTTTTTTAAATCATTTATTAACTAAAGCACATGACACGTGGCATATTTTGATTCGCCAGATAATAGTTAATAAAGAATTTAATTAAATTTCAAATTATTAGAAATTTAATTAAATTTAGTTACAAAATTTTGCATTTAATTTAATTTAAATTCAAAAAATTCAAAAAAATTATAATTAAATTTTATTACAAAAATTTAGATAATAATTTTAATACTTTAGAATTTCTTAAATACAGGAAAGATTTAATTTAAAATTTAAAATTTAAATAATATTTTTATAAAAATGCATAGTAAATAAATATTTTATCGTATTTTATCATAAACAATCGGTCTAAAATATCAAATATTTGAGATTAATAAATATTTATATTATACAATAATATGATCGAATTGATTAGAGTTATATATATATATATATATATATATATATATATTTAAGGTTCATTAGTTAATTTATTACAACATGTAAGATATTAAGATGATTTGAGATAATTAAACTAACAGGTTAGCCCGTTTATATATATATATATATATATATTTTTTTTTTTAATAGCATAAATAGTAAATAAATATCTTATTATATTTTTTCATAATCAATTGATCCAAATATTCCATATTAGTAAATATTTATAGGGTTATACAATTATAATTATAGTTTTATACGGGTTAGTTTGTCAAAACATGTAAGATATTAAAAATAATTTAAGACAACTAAACGGATGGATTAGCAAATTCATAGATATATAGATTGTTTATGTGTAAATCTAAATTCACATAATAACAAAGTTTATAATTAACAGTAGATCAATATATACTTAATTAACGTATACTCTTATTCTACTAATATACAAATTTTACTGTTTAAAATTAAATATAATAACAATTTTTTAATTTAAAAAATAAATAACAAAAATAAATTATATCTAAACAAAAAAGATAAATGCAACTTATATTAGAAATAAAAAATAAAATATTCTCGTGCGGACGCACGGGGTTAAAATCTAGTTAATACAATTAATTCTGCTTCACCTTTTTAGGGTCCGTTTCTATAAAAACATACAATATAAATATTTGTTATAAGTAAGTGCAATACATCCTATATATTAAATGAAAATGTAATTTATTGAAAAATTCCTAGATGTTTTAATTTGATTGGCTTAAAAACGGTCTTTACTTATGTCAATGATAACGTTTATTCTACTTCAAATGTGACATGACAAGGACGCTGATATGCTGAATTCTGATTGGTTCCTGTTTAATGAGAAAAAATAATCAGATTAATTATATTAATATTTATTAATTAAAAAAACGGATAAACACGTGAATCTTTTGACTCGACCCATTAAAAACACGCAGATCTTTTATACCCGATCCATATAATTCGAATTTTTATTATTTTAGAAAGTATTTAGTTAATTGTAAATATATTCAAAAATTCAAATTCTCCATTAAATTTGGAATAATCAAATTAATGCAAATCTCAGAAAAATTCTAAACAATAAATAAGATATTAAGATTGAATAAATTTAAAATTAAATAAATATATTAGATTTTCTTTTACCACCATCCCTATTTAATTTTAAAATTTATGCATTTATTAATTAAAATTAGTTTTATAGTTAAATAAATTAAAAACAATAATTAAATATTTGCAAGTTTGGCTCTGAAATTTTAAAATTTAGTATAAACAAAAATAATATAAAAAATATCTTTTTGCTTGCTTACTTTTATCATGTTCGAATTTGTTTATTTGGTAATGATTGTAATTTAGTTTAGTTTTTATATAAGCAAATATAATATTGTTTTCATTGATTTTATTGTTGAGGTTAGGGTACAACAAGTATAGTCATGGGGAGGGCAAACAAGTATATGTACTATTGTTTTGGTAACTTGGAAAATCTTGTTTCATTTATAATGTACGGTATGGTATGTCCCTCAAAAAACAAAATAAAAAACAAAAAACAAAAAACCAAGAATTAGCAAAACTGTGAGGTAAATAGAATTGGTCTGAAACTGCTAAAGAAAAGGAAGATCATGAGGAGCTAGGAATGTGGGCTGAATCAAGTCGAATGTAAGGTTCGGCGACCACAAGTGTACAGAGCATCTTACTGATTCACTGTTCACATAATGATTAGTTTTATATTTGAATTACATATAATGATAAAGAAGAAAGATTCAAAATTTGGTTATATTGACGAATAGTTAGTAAGGTGACAAAAAAAAGAGAGTTGAATTGAGACATTGGGTTGATGTACAATTCCTTACTTACAATCCATTAAATTTCGTAATTTTTAGAAAGTCAACAACTTATGAACAGAAATTTTGGTTAACATCAAAATATAGATAAAAGATGAATACTGGTTTCATGTGATCATTACATTTTAAGAGAATTCGTATGTGTTTAGTGTATAATTAGTAGTCATTAGACGAATATAAGTACATGAACTGAAACTAACTACAGTATGCAATTAAATAAAAGAGATGATAAGAATTACTCGTTTCATAAATCGCAGAAGGCTGACAAAAAAGCGGAATATAATATATTCGTAACTAAAACAAAAAGTTAGAGGAATCAAGTGGTATACAATATTTCTCATTAAACTTTTATGACCAAGAAAATGGTAACATTAAGGAGGCTACCATTTTGGCGGACACATCTTTATTATTTATGAAATAGTCAACCATTTTGGCCAAAATAAATAAAAATGAGAAACTATGTTAATGATTTATATGTATACATCCACATCATTGCGTATAAATATGCCATTAACAACACATACAGACATACACATACTATCTTAATAATCATCATTTCAAAATGGTACACATAAAATAATTTTTCTTTTGACTAACTTATTATATTCTCCTTTTTCTAACTTTTTTATTTTGGTAATAGGAAATTATACTACGAGTTGTATTTTTCGTGAATTTTCTATATTTTGGTTTTGTGAGCGGCATAGACTACAGTGTACTTGATTTTGGTGCCACTGGAGATGGTGAAACTGATGATTCCAAGGTAAATTATAATTTAAATTCTTCTCTATTTTTTTTATAATCGATACATATATTTGAAATTGGATTGTTCTCTCTCGTTTTCATATCTTCTTTTTTCCTACATCTTTATAATAATTTTTCAGTAATTTCATTTACCATATTTAACAAAAAAAAAGTAATTTCATTTACCATTTTCAATTAATATTGGTAAATTTTATGTGAAAAAGGCTTTTGTAAAAGCATGGAAAACTATGTGTGGAGATGAGGGAGACACAAAAACCCTTTTGATACCCTCAGGCCAAACTTTCTTACTCCAACCTCTTCAATTTCGTGGTCCTTGTGGATCTTCTTCTGTTATTCAGGTACGTTTATACAACCATTTTTCTTGCCATTCACTAGGCCATAATTTAGAGGATCCAATTTGCAGATGGATGGTGACATGCACCAAGTGACATAAGTTCGTGGTCGAACCACAAATCTCCAAATTGGATAGCGTTTTTGAGTGTAAACGGTTTATCTATCATTGGTACGGGAACTATCAATGGATTTGGTTCATCTTTTTGGGAGGTAAAATTTTTTATCAAACAATATGTACTTCTTTTTTCATCTTATAATACTCATACATAAATGTCTTTTCACTCCAGGAAAAAATATCTAAACGCCCGACGGTAAGTAATATTAGAATTTCTATTGATTGCTCGTTAATGAGTAGACGATCGATTAACTCATGAAATATTTTCTTGGTGTAGGTATTGCAATTTCATAACTGTAATACGCTCAACATAAGTGGAATAACTTCGATAGACAGTCCGAGAAATCATATATCAATCAACAATTGTGACAAAGTTATGATATCAAATATACAACTTATTGCACCCGAAACAAGTCCTAACACTGATGGAATCGATATAGCTGCCTCGACTAATATTCAAATATCTAATTCCGTCATTTCAACTGGTATGTATTTATAATATATATATATATACATATATTCTTGATGCATTAACCATATAATTAAACATCAGATATAAATATAATAAAGTGTCAAAATTATGATGTTTTTTTTTTTAAGGAGATGATTGTATAGCTTTAAAGACTGGAAGTGTGAATATCAACATTACGGAGGTTGTTTGTGGACCTGGTCATGGAATAAGGTATTTGTGATTATATATGGATTTTGCAATTAATTAAACAAAATTCAACGAATTTCTTATTAAAAAAAAAGTAAAATGATTTTATATGATCTTACATACATATATAAATAGTTAAACGATCTTATAAAAAAAAAGTAAAATGAGCTTAGATATATAAATAGTTAAACGCTTAATTGATAAATAGTCAAATATTCAACTTATTTAGGCAAGCAACTTTGGTAATAAATCATAGCAGGGTGGAAGTATAATTTTTACGCGCATAATCTATTTATCTAATTCAAAAATATTTTAATAATGTCTATACATTTATAACTAGCAAGATTATTTACTACGAAAATCCAATAATTTTTTTGGTCAACATCTAATAACTAATTACAGTATCGGAAGTTTAGGAGATAAGGGACAAGAAGCTAAAGTTGAGAACGTCCAAGTGACTCATTGCACCTTCAACAAGACAACCAATGGAGCCAGAATCAAAACTTGGAAGGTATTAGTTTTATTTATTAGCTGATAATATTAGTTATAACTTTTCATTCAATCTTTTTTTTTTGTTAGGGTGGAGAAGGATACGTTAAACATGTATATTTTGAGCATATTACCATCATTGATGGAAAGAATCCAATTATAATTGACCAACAATATAAAGACAAAGGACATCGAGTTCTTGAATCGGAAGAGGTATTTTATTTAGGGTTTTATTTCATAATATCAATATTTTGAAAGTATATATAATTCTCTTTAAAGAACAACATGTGTATGTTTCGTGTTTTATAGAATTCAGCTGACGTGGCGATTAGCAATGCACAGATTTTGTAAAGGAATCATACAGTTGTATGAGCAAGTGTATCTCAGAGCTCCAACTGAATATGACCAGCAAAGAATTTTGCATGTTAGCGAGCTGCGGGGATTTCCTGCGATGATTGGAAGTATCGATTGCATGCATTAGGAATGGAAAAATTGTCCTACAGCGTAGGAAGGTCAATTTACTTGGGGAGATAAGGGAACTACCACTGTTATTCTTGAAGCAGTTGCATCCCATGATCTCTGGATCTGGCATGCCTTTTTTGGGTGTCCGGGCACATTGAACGATATTAATTTCTAGATCGTTCACCAGTGTTCGATGATGTTGAACAAGGAAATACTCCAAGAGTGAACTTCTTCGTGAACCAACGTCCGTATGTTATGACATACCATCTAGCTGATGGTATACATCCTTTTTATCCAACTTTCGTCAAATTAATTCGTCTTCCTCAAAGTGAACCAGACAAGTTATTTGCAAAATCAAGAAGGATGTTGGAAGGATATCGAACGTGTTTTTGGAGTGTTACAAGCTCGATTTAAAATCATTCGCGAACTAGCTCGCTTGTGGGACATAGCCGATTTGGTTATCATCATGCGGTCATGTATCATATTGCATAATCTGATTGTTGAGGATGAACGAGATACATATGCGCAACATTGGAACGATTATGATCAATCTGAGGCAAGTAGTTCTAGTGCACCACAACCATTCTCAACAAAGGTGTTACCTGCATTTGCAAATCATGTACGTGCTAGATCTGAATTACGTGATTCAGATGTACATCATGAATTGCATACAGATCTAGTCAAACACATATGGGCAAAATTCGGAATGTTTCCGTGATTAAGTTTTAAGTTTCTGTGTGTGATTTAAGAGTTTTCTTACTTGTAAGTTGAGTTTATTGTACTAATTAAGTTATGTATGTCTTATTAGTTATGTTTTGTGTTTGTATTGTATCATATTTGAAATTTATCATAATTTAATTTGTTTTCATAATAATTTTTTTTTTAATTTGAAAAAATTAGTTAAAAATAAAAAATAAAAAATAAAAATTAATATATATATATATATAACATATTATGTAATTTTTAATAATACTAATTTCACTTTAAGTGATAATCATTATAAATATGTAGTTATAAAATTATAAAAGAAAATAATAATATCAAATCAAAATGGAGGGAGAATGTGTTGAATTTTATTAAACAAAACCATTGTAGATGTTAAAATTGAATTGGGTGTTGAATGATTAGGTGGAAAAAAGAGAAAATGATGTGGAATGTTATAAGGTGAGGTGGAGGGTGTTCAATTTAGAAACCATTGTACATTGTTTAAAGAGACAGCCTGTGTGTGACTGACTTTTTATGTAATTAACGTATTTAAGTTCCCACTCACCAACACAAACACCTTCTCTCTTTAATTCTTCATGGATCCTACAATATTCATTTCAATATTTATAGATCACTGAATAAAGATTTAAATTGCTTATAAATCTAGGAATTATAGATTATTTTTTAGCACTACTGTATTTAAATCTCATTAAATTGATTTTATTCGGTTCGACAACTACTATTATCACAAATAGTAATTCGCGATCGTCATTAGATGCTGTCTAGTTGTACTTGCACGCGGTGGTCCAGTTAAGCAAATCCAACGGTTGGGATTAGATTTCTTTTATAGATCTAATCGGAACCGTCAGATATCTGGATCTCATTTTCTCTGAACAGAGTGGGAATGAATCTTGATGAAATTACCAGCTTACACAACCTTTCATAGCTTCGTTTTATAAAGCTTCTCGCTCTTCCTTCTCCTTCGTACCACAACATTCCTTTCGCAGCCTCCATTTACGTTTCTCTCATTCTTCTTCCCTTCAGGTATGCAATCTCTGACATTTCTCTGCTTATGTTATCTCATCGATTGAATTTTGATTGACTGTCAATTATAGTTTAAATAGAATTGCTGTTTTCTTTGATGAGCTTTCTAGATCTGGTTATTGATCTCGATTCCATTTTCAAAACTATATAGGTTTGTTTATACTGAATTTTTTCATTAATATGTTTGAAATTCATTTGCTAGGTTGTTGTTTTTGAATCCGACGGAAATATGGAATCTTTTTTGTTTACCTCTGAGTCTGTCAACAAGGAACATCTCGACAAGCTGATAACACCTGATTTTGACCACTTTTCACCATTGATTTCAAATGCTCTTTCAAAGGTTTTTCTTTGTTTTATAAACTTTTATTATGATTTCCGTGTATTTGTAGTTTCAAGGCTCTTTTCAGGAAACTTAGGGAATATGATGGCAAAAGTGAAGAAATCCACATTTTTAGCTCATAGTCAGACCGTCAAAAGGTCAGCCTCAAATGAAGACTTTCACACCAATCGATCCAGCTCAAATTTGGAGACAATCAAGAGGAGACAACCAGCTTTCCATATCACTTTACATCACAAAGATCCAACGATGCAATCAAAAGATACATGGAGAACAAGTTGACCCAGTTCACCAGTTCCGAAAGACTCTCACCCGCGGGAAGCACATGTTTTCCCTGCCCTGGAAGACTCTCACCCCCGGTGGACCTTAAGACGAGCCACAAGGCCCAACATCAAAGCCCACTTTGCCATTTCTCTTCAGAGAAGTCCTAAATGATACCTGGAAGACCTTAGGACCTATAAATACATTGTTTAGCAGCCCTAAACGGGTGTGTGCTCCTGTAATGAGATTTTGAGCCACCAACCTTTGTTTTTCTAGGGTTAGGCGATGGATATGGGGATTATTCCCCAGATCCATTGTTCTTTCTCCTTTTTATCTTATTAACTTTTCTGTTTCATTCTTTTGCATTCTTCTATGTCTTTCATAATTCATTGCAACATGTAGATTAGTTCCAGAGAGTCAAGTTGTTTGAAGATATCGACAAGCATATATATCGATCATAGCCACAAGAGTGCTGTATCAGATCATCCATACCTAGCTTCAGAAGAAAATAGTCGCTATAGGAGTCGAGAGCTACCTATAGAGAAGTTTTCTTTTTCCTTAATCTTTTTCCTATAGAGAGCAAACAATCACATGACAGGAAATCGACATTGTTTCTCAAAAATTGATGAGACCATCACAGGAAAGGTCAAGTTCAGAGACGACTCGCGTATTAACATCAAAGGTAAAGGATTGATAGTGTTTCTCAGCAAGAACGGAAAGAAAAAGGTCTTAACAAATGTCTACTTCATACCTGAGTTAAAAAGTAACATTATAAGCCTTGGTCAGGCTACAGAATGCGGATGTGAAGTAAGGATGAAAGAGGACTATTTGGCGTTGCTCGACAAAGACGGACAGAAATTGGTTCAAGCTGTACAAAGTTAAAATGGAGGTGGATACTACTAAGTGTTTACAGCTAATAGCAACAAGCAACTCCAATTGGCATCCTCGCTAGGACATATCAATCCCGAGACCATAAAAACGATGGTGAGAAAGGAACTTGTAACAGGTATAACATGTGTTCCAAAGGAGCAGGAAACTTGTGTCTCATGCCTTCTTGGGAAGCAAACTCGGCGAAGTTTCCTACAAGCAACTACAAATCGAGCCACAAGCACACTTGAACTAATACACAGAGACCTTTGTGGACCTATCACACCATCTACTGCAGCGCAGAAGAGGTACATATTTGTACTAATTGATGACCACTCTCAGTATACGTGGACACTTTTGCCGAAAGAGAAAAGCGATGCCTTTGAGAGATTTAAAGGATTTAAAACCGCTGTTGAGCAAGAAACTAGAGCAAGCATCAAGACACTCCGTACAGAAAGAGGTGGAGAGTTTGTATCGCAGGAGTTTCAACAGTTTTGCTAAGATTCAGGCATTAACAGGCATCTAACAGCTCCATATTCACCCCAGCAAAATGGTGTGGTCGAAAGAAGGAATAGAACACTCATGGAGATGACTAGGAGTATGCTAAACACATGGGAGTACCGTATTACCTTTGGGGGGAAGCTGTTAGACACGCCACCTAAATCATTAACAGAGTCGCGACATGAGCTTTGGAATCACAAACTCCGTATGAGGTCTTTAAAGGGAGGAAGCCAAATATCGAACATCTGTGGGTATTTGGGTGCGTCGCATATGCAAAAATAGAAAAACCACACCTGAGAAAGCTTGATGACAGATCCCGAATCCTTGTTCATCTAGGGACAAAACCAAGAACAAAAGCTTATCAGATTTTAGATCCAACCAATCGCAAAATCATAGTAAGCAGGAATGTTATCTTCGACGAAGACAAAGTCTGGAACTGGAGCGACTCAGGAAAAGATAATAATAAACCAGGAATGTTCTCTCTCAGCATTGGAGAATTTGGGAACCATGGTATAAGAGAAGAAGCTTCTATCGAAGAAACAGGGGAATATAGAGGTGTAGATGAAAACAGTGGAGATGAGGCCAATGATGGAAGAGAAAACGAAGAAGAAGAAATCGATGAGAACACCTTCGAATCAGATGACGAAAACTTTGAACAAGAACAGCAACAAAATCAATCGATCAAGCTGCTGCGAAAGTCAACAAGACAAAGTAAAAGACCTGAATACTTGAAAGACTTTCTTTGCTTAGCAGACATCGATGTCGAACATCTACTTCTAGCCATTAACGAAGAACCTTGGGATTTTTACGAAGCAAACAAATCAAAAGTCTGGAGAGAAGCCTGCGAAGATGAGATATCATCCATAGAAAAGAATAAAACTTGGACTCTGGTTGAACTTTCAAAAGGAGATAAAGCAATTGTATTAAAGTGGGGTTTTAAGCTCAAGTGAAATTCCGATGGGAGTATAAACAAGCACAAAGCAAGGCTAGTGGCAAAAGGCTATGTGCAAAGGCATGGGATAGATTTCGATGAAGTATTCGCTCCTGTGGCTCGTATCGAAACAGTTCAGTTTATCATCTCTTTAGCAGCTTCCAATGGATGGGAAGTGCATCATCTTGACGTAAAAACTGCATTCCTACATGGAGAGTTAAAGGAAGAAGTGTATGTTTCTCAGCCAGAAGGTTTTGAAATCAAAGGGAATGAGAAGAAGGTGTATAATTTACACAAGACACTTTATGGTTTAAAGCAGGCACCAAGGGAATGGAATAACAAGCTCAACAAGATATTACTGGAGCTAAGTTTTGTGAAGTGTTCTAAAGAACCCTCCTTATACTGGAAACAGGATAAAAGGGATCTTCTTCTTGTTGTTGTCTATGTTGATGATCTGTTGGTGACAGGATCTAGCTTGAGTACAATCCTTGAGTTTAAAATACGAATGGCGACAAAATTTGAGATGAGTGATCTTGATTTACTCACATAATATCTTGGAATAGAGGTTCTACAACACGAGAATGGGATTTTGCTAAAGCAGGAAAGATATGAAACAAAGATTCTTGAGGAAGCTGGAATGAATGATTGTAATGCGACACAAGCACCAATGGATCCAGGTCTCCGACTATCTAAGGCTAAGGAAGAAAAGGGAGTTGACGAGACCTGCTATAGGAGGAACATTGGGTGTCTCAGATACTTATTACAGACAAGGCCTGATCTCTCCTACAGTGTGGGCATATTAAGTCGGTATATGCAAGAGCCGAAAGTTTCTCACGAAGCAGCGTTAAAACATGTTTTAAGGTATCTAAAGGGAACTTTGGCTCATGGTCTTTCATTCAAGCGAGGAACAAAGCCGGGTTTGATAGGATACAGCGACAACAGTTTGAACGTGGACTTAGATGATGGGAGAAGTACAACATGCCACATCTTCTATCTCAATGAATGCCCGATTAGTTGTTGTTCACAGAAACAATTGCTCTATCATTGTGTGAATCATAGTTTATGGCGGCCACAGAGGCACCAAAGCAAGCCATCTGGTTGCAGGAACTTCTTGGTGAGATTTTTGGATCAACAAGTGAAAGAGTAACTTTTCGGGTTGACAATAAATCTGCTATAGCACTAACCAAGAATCCGGTATTCCATGGCTGGAGTAAACACATTCATCGGCGATACCTTCAAACGAGAGTGTTTTGAAAACGAGCTGATTGAGGTTGAGCATGTTCTGGGAACAGAGCAAAAGACAGATATTCTAACCAAAGCACTTGGAAGGATCAAGTTCAAGGAAATAAGGGAACTTATTGGGATTCAAGACTTGTCCAGAGTTGACTTCAAACTTAAGGGGGAGTATGTTGAAGTAAGCTTGATTAAGACTTAAGCAGAAAGTTTCCTAAAGTGTTTAGGAAAAGGAAAGTTTTAGGAGATTATCTAGAATGTTCTTAGGAGGTATCTAAGAATAGGAAAGTTGGTTTATCTATTAAGATTAGGAGTTGTGTTCTCCTCTCTATATAAGAGATGTGAAAGTTGTAGTAGTCCTTATGAGTTTTGAGAGAGAGATTAAGGGCTTTAGGTTTTGAGTGAGTTTCCTAAAGATTAATAAAAAAGAGCTTTTATATCCATGATATAAGAATTTATAAACTCTAGATATTTTACTTTTTCGTGTTTAGAGGTCCAAAAGTCTTCTTAATCTACTGATTTATTAGCCATTTGATTATATCTAATTAGTCGATAATTTCATATTATTTTCTTTTGGAAATGAAGTGAGTAAAAAATAACAATCAATATATGTCTACAATGAGGTAATTTTGGCTTGGTAACTAATGTGAGAGCTCTAGCTTTTTTTACTTGGGGGGTGAATTTGTGTGAGATAAAAATACACAATCCCGAGATGAATCATGTAAGCATCTTGTTTTGAAGATTCTTGATCTAAAGATGATTGTAAGTACTGTAATATAATTCGGATGGACTAATAAAGTTTAAATATGGTGGTCAATATGTAAAGCGAGTCTCTTTTGACCATCAAAGGCGATCGTGTTCGTTATGATATTTGGTCGTCGGGTATACAAGTCAACATCCACCTCCAAGTTTTCGTATCTGTCTCACGTTAATATCCACCATCTTTTCCTTTTCTTTAATTCAAAGTGAACAAACTTTTTACAATTTAATTAAAAAAGCAACAAGCATAGGCTGTCTCGGCTTATACACAATGAACAACCAACACCCTTCAATTCCCTTTGCGAGGAGATTAAAAACCGCTCTTATCCATTGCGCAAGCGTACACAATGAATTGTCTGAATAAAAACCATATTGTGTGATTTGTTTTTATAATTATCCACATAAAAACAAAAAAAGTTGACTAATTTCGTCCAAACAAGACATAAATTTTGAGTAATCGCAAGTAATCAAGGGATCTATTTTGTTGACAAAAAAAAAATTAATCTATTTTATATTTCCTTGTGGCACATTGCTTGATTAGCGCTAAGCTTGGAACATAAGAGCATCCAAATGGACGATGTATTTCTGTAGAATTTCCAAGATCCACTTGTCTGAAATACCCATCCTCTCCAATGATATAAGCTATGTTGCGAGTGAACCAATCATCATCTTCATCGTCTTTATCAAAAACCACAGCAACTCTATTCCCTTGGTCAATGAAGAAACTTCCTTGTGAAGGTCCAAACTGAACATCAGTGAGGGGTATCATATCCACAGCTAAGAACTTGTTCCACCGCACCTCTTTAGGCTCAATCTTAGTCGTAACCCAAATCTTTATACGTGCTGTCTCCTTTCGCTGAAATAACACAGCAAGTTGCTCTTCTCTAACACTAGAGAGAGTCACAGTATCTCCAATATAAGAGTGAAACGGGAGACGAAGACGCGGTCCAAACGTCTCTGCTGTAAAATCAAAACAGATCAAGAAATCAGCAATCTCTCCATGTCTGTTGCCTTGACGCTTTTGTTGAGCAAACCAATAAGTATTTCCGTTGACGGACACGCCACGTGCATAAAACTCTATAAACCACTCGGATGTGACATCAAGAGCCCTCCATGAATTAGACTCTAACTCGTATATTTCGTACTCAACAAATCCATCAAATCCATGTAAACCATCAACAAATCTCAAAATTTTGTAGCTGCGGCATGACTTGCTATTCTGGTATCCAATAGCATACCTGTACCAGTCCAGTCTATCGTGAGGACTTCTGGGCTTGAGCCACAAGCTTTTGCCCGAATATGGATTCCAAACAACGAACCTAGCGTAGTCTTTTGCTATGCATAACAATAAACCGTCGCAGTGATAGACTAGTGATATATCGACTCGATCTGAATCGTCTAGGCTAATAAGTTGACCTTGACGGTCCATAGATGGGTCGACGCCCTTGTGAATTCCATGGAGATCGAGGGTCATTAAATAAACCCGAAACTCCATCACCATGACCACCATAAACTCCGTTGCCGCTGCTGCTCTTGCTTGAGCAAGGTGCTTCTTTGTAAAGGACCGATCTTTAAATAATGTGTTCCAGTTTTTGCAAGCAGATCGGAATCCTCTCAGAGATGTCGCCGGGAGCCTAGAGAACACCTCCTCTGCCAAATCCCTTGGAAGATCAGACATCATCGTAAATTTTGCAGGTAACTCCTCTAGAGTTTATGAATTCTTAGATCAAGGATATAAAAGCTTCTTCTTTTATAAATTTTTTTGGAAACTCACTCAAAACCTAAAGTCTTAATCTCTCTCTCAAAACTCAGAAGGATTACTATAACTTTGGCATCTCTTATATAGAGAGTAGATAGGAAATCCTAAACCTATTGGAATTATAACTTTTCCTTTTTCTTAATAACTCCTAAGACTATTTCCTAATCTCTCTAGTAAACTTGCTTCCTAAGCTTTCTTCAATCTTACTCCAACATTCTCCCCCATTCTCCCCCTTAAGTTTGAAATCCTCTTGAGCTATGTTTTGTACTCCAATGAGATTTTTCATCTCTTTAAATTTTTTTCTTGCTAGTGCCTTGGTTAAAATGTCAGCCTTTTGTTCATTACCAGGAACATGTTCAACCTCCACTTGATCGTTTTCAACACATTCACATATAAAGTGATACCTCCAATGAATGTGTTTGCTACGCCCATGAAACACTGGATTTTTCGTAAGTGCTATAGCGGATTTGTTATCCACTCGAACTGTGACCTTCTCACATGTTGTTCCCATAACTTCTGTGAAGAGTTCTTGAAGCCATATAGCCTGTTTTGCTGCCTCAGTGGCAGCCATAAACTCTTCTTCACACAAAGATAAGGCCACGACTTCCTGTTTTTGTGTACACAATGTAATCGCACATCCATGAAGATAAAAAATATGACCTCATGTATTCTCCCCATTGTCTATGTCCACATTATGGCTACTATCACTATAGCCTATCAAACCTGTATCCATTCCTTGTTGAAAGTAAAGGCCTAAGATAGTGTCCCTTGAAGATACCTGAACACCTGTTTAAGCGCAGCCCCATGTGATTCCCTTGGCTCTTGCATATATTTACTTAGAACTCCAACAGAGAAAGAAAGATCTGGATGGGTATGCAGCAAGTATCTAAGACATCCAATATTTCTTCTGTAGTGATGCTCTTCAATGCGTTTTTCTTCTTGTGCCTTAGAAAGCTTCAAACCAGAATCCATCGGTATATGAACCGAATCGCATTCACTCATTCCAGCTTCTTTTAAAACTTCTTTGCATATCTCTCTTGCTTCATTATGATCCCATTCTTACCTTGAAGAACTTCTATTCCAAGGTAATAGGTGAGCTTGCCTAAATCACTCATTTCAAATTTACCCACCATATTTCTTTTGAAATCGAGTATTAGATCCAAGCTAGAACCCGTGACCAACAAGTCATCCACGTATACTGCAACGATAAGAACCCTTTCTTCCTTGTGCTTTCTGTATAATGATGGTTTCTTAGAGCACTTCTCAAAGCCTAGATCTCTCAGAATTTTGTTTAATTTGGTGTTCCAAGCTCGTGGCGCTTGCTTTAGTCCACAGAGGGCTTTATGAAGCTTATAAACTTTCTCTTCACTTCTTTTGTTTATAAACCCCTCAGGCTGTAGAACATAGAAATCTTCCTTTAGTTCTCCATGGAGGAATGCTGTCTTGACGTCTAAATGATGCACTTCCCAACTGTTTGAAGCAGCTAGAGCAATAATGAATCTTATTGTTTTAATTCTTGCAACTGGAGCAAACACTTCATCAAAGTCTGTGCCATTTGCGACAAGCCTGGCTTTGTGCTTGTATATACTGCCGTCAGAGTTGTGTTTGAGTTTAAAGACCCACTTCAATCCAATTCGCTTGCATCCTGCTGGATGATCAACTAGACTCCAAGTTCTATTCTTTGTTATTGACAGAATTTCTTTTTCGCAAGCATCTCTCCAATCCTTTGATTTGCTCGCTTCTTTAAAATCCCATGGCTCCTCGTTAATTACTAACAAGAGATGCTTGCTTTCAATTTCTGCTAGCATCAAGAAGTCGTTTAGATAGCTCGGTTTCCTTACTACTCTTGTTGATCTTCTTATCACCGGTTCAGATTGTTCCTGCTCCATAATCTCTGTTTCATCCGAACCATCTTCTTCGACGATGTTATCATCATTTCCGGTTCCCTCTGTTTCTTCGATGGCTTCTTTCTCCTTAGCCACGTTGTTTTCAAACTCTCCAAGGTCTAATGTAAACATTCCTGGTTCGTTGTGAGATTCTGTGTCCGAAGTATTCCACTTTCAACTTTTGTTTTCATCGAAAATCACATCCCTGCTCACTATGATTTTTTGCTTGGTAGGATCTAAGAGACGATAAGCCTTTGATCCAAGTTCTGTCCCAAGATGCACGAGCATTCTAGACCTATCATCAAGCTTTTTCAGATGTGGAACTTCGACTTTTGCATAGCTTATGCACCCAAACACTCGTAAATGTTCTAAGTTTGGTTTCTTGTTTTTAAACGCTTCATATGGTGTTTGATCAGCTAAAGATCTTGTCTCCAATCTGTTTATAAGATAGTTTGCATGTCTCACAGCTTCTCCCCATAGATAATTGGGCATGCTCATGTGTTTTAATATGCTTCTGGTCATCCAATAGTGTCATATTCCGCCTTTCAACTATCTCATTTTGTTGCGGTGTATATGGTGCGGTTAGGTGTCTATTGATGCACTCCTTTTTGCAGAATGCTTGAAACTCTTGAGATAAGAACTCTCCACCTCGATCTTTTCTGAGCGTTTTGATGACGGCTCCTGTCTCTTGTTCAACTGATGCCTTGAATGATTTTGAACTTTTCAAACGCTTCACCCTTCTCTTTTAGTAAAAGAGACCACATGTAGCGAGAGTAATCATCAATCAACACAAATATATACCTCTTTTTCACAGCTGTTGGAGGTGATATAGGACCGCAGAGATGAATAAGCTCTAATGTTCGTGAGGCTCGGTATGATGTTGCTTTTGGAAAAACTTTCCTTACTTGTTTCCCGAGCAAGCATGATGCACTAGTATCCTTCTCCTTTGGAGCGCTGGATATTCCAATGACTAGTTCTTTCTTCACTATCGACTTAATTGTTTCATTGCTGATATTTCCTAGTCTGGAGTGCCACCTTGAGTCGCTTGATGCTACAATCTGTAGACACCTGGTATTCTCCACCTCCAAGTTGACTTTGTACAGCCTGTTCTTTGGTCGATTTGCCCTTACTAGCAAATTTCCATCACGGTCATGTAATGTTAGATAGTCCTCTTTCATTCTGACATCACAGCCCAATTCAGTAGATTGTCCCAAGCTTATAATGTTGCTTTTGAGGTCTGGTATGTAGTAAACATCAGCTAGTATTTTATTCTCACCGCCTTTGGTTACAAACAGGATCGAACCTTTTCCTTTTATATCAATGCGTGAGTCATCACCGAACCTAACTTTTCCTGTAACCCTCTCATCGATTCTTTTGAACCAGGCTCGATTCCCTGTCATATGATTACTAGCACCGTTGTCTAGATACCAAACTTTGTCTGAACACATCTCAAAATCTTTTGGCTTCACGTTCTTGTCATTAAGGTACACAACCTCGTTCATCCTAAGTTTCTCTGCTTCTTGAGTATCATCTTCTTCAGTTTCTTGTGTCTCTTGAAGTTTAAGTAACCGATCCGGACAGTTTGAGGCATAGTGTCCTGATTTGTCACACCGGTAACATATTACTTTGGATATGTCCCTTTGTTGATAACCAAAACGTCCTCTGCGTCTTCCACGACCACGACTTTGACCTCTTCCTCTGCCTCTTCCTTGAGTTTATGAATACGACTGTGACTCGGTATTGGCGTACATAAGCTTACTTTGGTCTTCTTGTGAATCTTCTTCATCACATATCCGTTCCTCATAAGCTTTTAGTCTTCCAACAATATCTTCAAAACTTGTTGTGTTGAGATCAAGGACTTGTTCAAGAGCTACGATTATATGAATATACCTTTTCCACGGTAAACTTTTAAGAAATTTCTTAACTATCTTCGGTTCTGCGATGGTTTCACCCAAGGAAGCCGATTTAGTTGAAATTTCAGAGAGTTTACCAACAAAGTAGTCGATTGTATCGCTTTCCTTCGTCTTCAATCTATCGAACTCAGCCATCAAGGTTTGAAGTCTTGCTTCTCTCACACTGTCAGCACCGAGATGTCTTTTATTTATAGATTCCCAAACCATCTTCGAGGTATCTAGATCACCAACTTGTAGTACGTGCCAAGTCATTCTTCTCCGCGTCATCTATTCCGGGATCTATCGTATCCTAGACTTTATGCACTCGGAGCATAACCTTCATCCGCATCGACTATAATGTGTAGTTTGTGTTGGTTAACATCGGACACTGTATGAAGGATGATCCTACTTTCTTAGGTTTGCTCGTCGCTGCAACTATATCACCAATGGTTTTAATGATCTTCGTGTTTGAAGAATATGTTTATAGAACCTGCTTGCTCTGATACCAAATCTACAGTTTATGGATTCTTAGATCAAGGATATAAAAGCTTCTTCCTTTATAAATCTTTAGGAAACTCACTTAAAACCTAAAGCTTTAATCTCTCTCTCAAAACTCATAAGAATTACCACAACTTTGGCATCTCTTATATAGAGAGTAGATAGGAAATCCTAAACCTATTGGAATTACAACTTTTCCTTTTTCTAAGATAACTCCTAAGACTATTTCATAATCTCTCTAGGAAACTTGCTTCGTAAGCTTTCTTCAAGCTTACTCCAACAACTCCTCCTTCTGTAAGACCGCAGAAATAGAGCAACATGCTTCTTTGAAAAGCTCTGATCTTTGGATACAGTATTCAACTTGTTGTAAAATTCTTTGCAAAGCTCTGATTTTTCCAGCTTTATAAGAATAGGGTTTTATTGTTACTATTTTATATATATATATATATATGTATATATATTAGATAATTTATAATTTATTATTTAATATCCAGTTAAAATAAAAACAGTTAAATATACAAAATAAAATAAGATCATTCATGAAAATATATAATGCATAAGTTTAAAAATAAAATTATTCATAATCATATAATTATTTAAACACAAAATATAGAATTATATCTACATGAATACATTAATGTAACAACAATCACTCTATTAATCAACTTAACATGAGTAACATGAAATAAAAACTTACTTGTAGTTTATGAACTAAAAAATTTAACAAAATATTTATTGGCTGTGAATTTGTAATCTATTGTTTAATTTCATAATACTTCAGGTTTATCAAAACTGCTTTTTAATTTTATATTCTTTAAAATTATCTAAGTTCTGATTATAATTTATTTTCAATTATCTAATTTTAGCTTATTTGCGTAATTATATCATTTTGTTATAGTAATTTTAGAAAAACTTTAGTTTTTAAGATTTAATAATTTGTTTAATTGTGTATGATTAGTTAAAATATATGCTTTTTCCTTTTTACTGTGTTTTTTTTCTTTTTCTAAACAAAATGAAAAACTGTGTTTTTATTCCCGACACCACAACTATAGATTATTTTTTTGTAGTACTATATTTAGATCTCGTTCAATTTGATTTTATTCAAATTTTTTTTGTAGTACTATATTTCTCATGCTGTCTAGATGGATAGGCTTGAGCTTGCCCATCATAAAAGTGCATCTCGTAGTACTCCAAAACAGGTACAGGAGTGTAGTCATGACACAACAGGTTTTGAGAAAAAAAAACAGAAATTGTACCTTGAATTGTTATTAACTCTTAATTTCCTTTAAAGAATCATTTTCTTCTGATAAATTTACTTTTGAACATCAAGGTAACAAATTCTCATCACTGAATGAGAATGATAACTCACAAAAGAAAGCTTCTTGGAAAGACAGAGGATATTGAATGAGAATGGACTTAAAAAAAAAAATTATATCTCCCATGAAAAAATATGTTGTCCAAGTTATTAGTGCTTCCACCATCATTTATTGATAATTATGTGCTTGGATGTGATAAATCATTTGATAAACAAAAATTTTGTATGAATTTTTCCACTATTTGAGATACTCATATAATTCAGTAGTTTTCACTCTCTACTTTGAGTTTACACATGTATAAATACTTGAGATGCAAAATTAGTACATAGTTTTTATTTTGTTTAGATTCTTCACATATAAAACCCTAGGACCTGCAAAATCTAATATTTTCATTGCGCTTAGAAAGTCTTGTTTACTCTTGTTAACTCTTTTTTACTATATAATTAGTCATGCGTTTTATGCTCTAATTAAGAAAGAGTTTATTTCTGTTTGGAAGCAAAAAGCAGAACAAAATAGATTGTTTGTTGGAAACCTTTCATATCAAGTGGCAATAAATGATTTGTAAGTATATTTCGTTTGATATAACTTTTTTCATTTTTTCTCACCCAATGTTGTTATAAACTTAAATGCAGAGAAAATTTCTTCAAAGAAGTTGGGAAGATTGTGGATATCAACTTTTTTAGATAGAAATGGCAGATTTAGAGGACTTGCCTTTGTTGAGTTTGCTTCTGCAAAAGCAGCTCAAGAGGTGAAATGCTTTTGGTTTCTCTGAAATCACTAAGTATATTGAAATATATGACTCATAGATTTTTGTTGGTTGTTATGTGCAGGCATTGAAACTGAACGGTAAGCTATTGCTACACCGTAATGTTTGGGTTGATCTTTCCTTTCTATTAATAACAAGGTAAAGACTCTTATAGCTTTTGTTTTCGTGGTAAATTATATAATGTTGTTTTATTTTGTGGTAACCATACATCTTTGTTTTGTGGTATCTATGAAGGAGGAAATCTCAAGTGGAGGAGAGAATGACACAATCTGCTGCTCCATTACCTAGCCAATCAACCCAAAGAGAAGCATCTCAAGTAGTCTCGTCTCTACTGATCTTTGAATATAGATTTTGGATTTATTTTGTAGCATCGATTTATTGTAATGCTTTGACATTTCTGGTTAAGATTTACGAGTTAAGTTTTTGAAAATGCTTTAACATTTACGGGTTAAGCTTTGGATTGCTTTGACATGTTTCAGTTAATGTTTTGTAATGCTTTGACATTTGCTTTTGATAAATAAACTAGATAGGTTAAGCTTCAATTTCTGAAGATCAACGCCTTAAGCTTCAATTTCAATAATAATAAAAGAAAAAAACTCTTGTTCTTCTCTATATAGAATTTTGAGGATACAGAAGCACTAAATGAGCTACACCACGATTTAAAGATAAAAAACACAAAAAGATGGGCCTTTAGAATCTAGTGAGTTCTAAATATGGACCAAAATATTCTAAGATTTTTCCCAGCATTATAAGATAGTTTTATTATATATTATTTATTTATATATATATATATATATATACATTATCTACTAATTGTCTAAGATTTCTCTTATTAAGTTTCAAAGTTTTGATCTCTTTCGACAAAAAAGAAGATGAAGGTTTTGATCTCTATTAACATCGAGTGCAATATGTGGCGTAATTATATGCTTATTTTCCATTTCGTATTGGACAAGATCCGACCCTTGGACCGTCTAATTTAACAACATAGCCAACACTACTACGTACCAAAGATGAGGAAAAAAGAAGAAGAATTCTATGCTGTCTTTTTGGTGGTGGGACCAGTGGACCCTTCACTAAAAGAGTATGTCCACCTACAATGGAGGTGTTGAATTTAAAATTCAACTGTTCTTTAGATTATTTTCGGGTTCGATTTGAGTTCGGTTTGGTTTGATTAATTTGGGTTCAATAAAATTCTAACCAAAATCAATTGAAATAAGTTTAGTTCGGTTTGAATTCGGTTTGGTTTAGTTCAGTTTAGTTTTAGTTCGTTTTGGTTTTAATTCAGTTTAAAAAAATCAGTTTGAAGAAAAGAAATTGTGTATTGTTGAGGTGAAATTTCACATTTCCTCATATTTCAAAAAACTAATATTATGAATTAACTAATAAACTAAATAAATTAAATATATAGTTTATTGGTTTAGTTCGGTTTAAAACCAAACCAAATCGAACTGCTCGGGTTGTGAAAAACTTCAACCAAACGGGTTATATATTGAAAATGGGTCGGTCTAGTTTGGTTTAAATTTGGTTGGTTTGGTTGGTTCGATTCGGTTTGGTTTTTTTTTCTCACCCCTTTAATCCTTACAATGAGTGTGTTGAAAAAAATAAAAAAACTTACGTGGATTAATTCATGTTGAAAAGATTCAACATGTTGAAAATTATTTTTGGGCCAGCTAGAGACACATGTCATCTCTAGAGAGGAAGTTGGTTTCCACGTGTGTAACACGAAAAACCACTTTTTTCTTCTTTATTTCGTTTTTCCCTAAAATTTTAAGATAAGACATATATTGTTTTTTAATAGGTGGTTAAGATTTTTGAGATTTTTTATCCCATCCTATCTATTCAACACTAATTATTATATAGAAAACGATTTTTTGTTATGTTTTTTATATCACAATTCACAATTTTTTGTACTTTATAAATAGAGACTTGTTTCATTTCATTTGGACACAGAAAAAAAATCGACATTTTTATTATAAATTTCTAATTTTTCTCCTCTAAACTCTTTTTTAAGTTTCTAAACCTTTTTTAAAAAATGGATTTGAATAATAATCCTTTTCACTCCCAAAATTCTGCTAATTACCCTATTTCTTACCCAAATTCCAACAATTATCAGTTTCAAAATCCATCTGGAAATCAACCTCAAACTATTCCAAATTATGGTTTTTCACCAAATTTTTCTATGCCTTCTTGTATTCCAAACTATCATTCATATTATGGATCAATGATGCCATATTCATCTCAACCACCCTCTTATTCTTTTACTCCGATAGGTAATGAAAATGTTCTGAGTGTTGGAGCAGTTCAATTTTTCGGATTTTCTACACAAATGGCTTTTGGAGGGAGGAGCGCTGTTGATGAAGACACTCCAAATGCAGGAGATTCAACCTCTGCTCGCCGGAAAAATCCAAAATGGACTACTGAGCAAAATTTGGTGCTACTGAGTGGGTGAATTAAATATGGAACAGACAGCATCATTGGCAAAAACCAAAAAAGTAAATCATATTGGGGTAAAATTGCTGAGTATTGTAATGAGCATTGCTTATTTTATCCTCCGCGAGATGGAATTGCATGCAGAAATCATTATAACTATGTCAACCAAAAATTGGGCAAATGGATTGGCGCTTACGATAATGCTAAGCGTATGCAACAAAGCGGGTGGTTGGAGAATGATGTATTGGCGAAAGCGCATGAACTATATTCAAATGGTAAGAATGGACATTTTAATTTAATGTCAGAATGGTTCGCTGTCCGTGATCAACCACGTTATAGTAGTCAGATAGGAGGAAATACAGGCTCTGGAAGCAGTGGTTCTAAGTGAGCCCAAGATAGTGATGCAAGTGACTCTAACTCTGTAAGATCTAGATTTCGTCCAATGGGGAGGGAAGCAGCTTAAAAAAAACTAAAAAAAAAAAAAGGTAAAGGTGCTGTCTTAGAAGTCGTTAACGAAGAGTGGAACGAATTCAAGCAATTGAAGGAGCAAGAATTAGAACAATTGGAAAATTAGCCAAGAGGCAAGGGGAGACCAACCAATTGATGAAAGAAAAGACTCAGACTAAGAAGATGAAGATATTTATGAAGCTAAGTGAAAAGGAGCTTCTCGATGATCGGAGTAAACAATTATTGGAGAAGTTGAGCCATGATCTATTTGGAAATTAATGGTTATCAAGTGAATGTCTACTTTTGTTACTCTCTACTTTAATATTTAATTTTCATATGTCGCTTTAATGTTTGTCACATGTGTATGTATGTATTTTATCATTTCATGCAATAATGATTGTTTGTCATTTCGTTCAATAATGTATCTTTGTCATCATTCCATTATTTTCTGACAATGTAATCCTTATCTTTTGGATTTCAACCACATGATCTTTTAGGAGAAAATCCTTATCTTATCTTTATCTCTTGTATTTTAACCACATGATATTTTAATCAAATCTTTATCTTATCCTTCTCTTTTGGATTTCAACCAAACAATTTTTTTTAATAAATGAGACTCATTCTTCCATTGATGAACCAATATCACAAATCTCATCTTTTACTAAAACAAAATATTCTATGGATCCATCAGAATTTTCTTTTGATATCGAAGCATATGGTATGGCAGTAGATGCGGTTGATGAATACATCAAAATAGGAGGTACTACAGCATTAGAGTGCTTGCGCAGATTTTGTAAAGGAATCATACAGTTGTATGAGCAAGTGTATCTCAGAGCTCCAACCGAATATGACCAGCAAAGAATTTTGCATGTTAGCGAGCTGCGGGGGTTTCCTGCGATGATTGGAAGTATTGATTGCATGCATTGGGAATGGAAAAATTGTCCTACAGCGTGGGAAGGTCAATTTACTTGGGGAGATAAGGGAACCACCACTGTTATTCTTGAAGCAGTTGCATCCCATGATCTCTGGATCTGGCATACCTTTTTTGGGTGTCCGGGCACATTGAACGATATCAATTTCTAGATCGTTCACCAGTGTTCGATGATGTTGAACAAGGAAATACTCCAAGAGTGAACTTCTTCGTGAACCAACGTCCGTATGTTATGACATACCATCTAGCTGATGGTATACATCCTTTTTATCCAACTTTCGTCAAATTAATTCGTCTTCCTCAAAGTGAACAAGACAAGTTATTTGCAAAATATCAAGAAGGATGTTGGAAGGATATCGAACGTGTTTTTGGAGTGTTATAAGCTCGATTTAAAATCATTCGCGAACTAGCTCGCTTGTGGGACATAGCCGATTTGGCTATCATCATGCGGTCATGTATCATATTGCATAATATGATTGTTCAGGTTGAACGAGATACATATGCGCAACATTGGAACGATTATGATCAATCTGAGGCAAGTGGTTCTAGTGCACCACAACCATTCTCAACAAAGGTGTTACCTGCATTTGCAAATCATGTACGTGCTAGATCTGAATTACGTGATTCAAATGTACATCATGAATTGCATACAGATCTAGTCAAACACATATGGGCAAAATTCGGAATGTTTCCGTGATTAAGTTTTAAGTTTCTGTGTGTGATTTAAGAGTTTTCTTATTTGTATGTTGAGTTTATTGTACTAATTAAGTTATGTATGTCTTATTAGTTATGTTTTGTGTTTGTATTGTATCATATTTGAAATTTATCATAATTTAATTTGTTTTCATAATAATTTTTTTTAATTTGAAAAAATTAGTTAAAAAAAAAATTAATATATATATAACATATTATGTAATTTTTAATAATACTAATTTCACTTTAAGTGATAATCATTATAAATATGTAGTTATAAAATTATAAAAGAAAATAACAATATTAAATCAAAATGGAGGGATAAGGTGTTGAATTTTATTAAACAAAACCATTGTAGATGTTAAAATTGAATTGGGTGTTGAATGATTAGGTGGAAGAAAGAGAAAATGATGTGAAATGTTATAAGTTGAGGTGGAGGGTGTTGGATTTAGAAACCATTGTACATTGTTTAAAGAGACAGCCTGTGTGTGACTGACTTTTTATGTAATTAACGTATTTAAGTTCCCACTCACCAACACGAACACCTTCTCTCTTTAATTCTTCATGGATCCTACAATATTCATTTCAATATTTATAGATCACTGAATCAAGATTTAAATTGCTTATAAATCTAGGAATTATAGATTATTTTTAGCACTACTGTATTTAAATCTCATTAAATTGATTTTATTCGGTTTGACAACTACTATTATCACAAATAGTAATTCGCGATCGTCATTAGATGCTGTCTAGTTGTACTTGCACGCGGTGGTCGAGTTAAGCAAATCCAACGGTTGGGATTAGCTTTCTTTTATAGATCTAATCGGAGCCGTCAGATATCTGGATCTCATTTTCTCTGAACAGAGTGGGAATGAATCTTGATGAAATTACCAGCTTACACAACCTTTCATAGCTTCGTTTTATAAAGCTTCTTGCTCTTCCTACTCCTTCGTACCACAACATTCCTTTCGCAGCCTCCATTTATGTTTCTCTCATTCTTCTTCCCTTCAGGTATGCAATCTCTGACATTTCTCTGCTTATGTTATCTAATCGATTGAATTTTGATTGACTGTTAATTATAGTTTAAATCGAATTGCTGTTTTGTTTGACGAGCTTTCTAGATCTGGTTATTGATCTCGATTCCATTTTCAAAACTATATAGGTTTGTTTATACTGAATTTTTTCATTAATATGTTTGAAATTCATTTGCTAGGTTGTTGTTTTTGAATCCGACGGAAATAATGGAATCTTTTTTGTTTACCTCTGAGTCTGTCAACAAGGAACATCCCGACAAGCTGATAACACCTGATTTTGATCACTTTTCACCGTTGATTTCAAATGCTTTTTCAAAGGTTTTTCTTTGTTTTAGGAACTTTCATTATGATTTCCGTGTATTTGTAGTTTCAAGGCTCTTTTTAGGAAACTTAGGGAATATGATGGCAAAATGGAAGAAATCCACATTTTTAGCTTATAGTCAGACCGTCAGAAGGTCAGCCTCAAATGAAGACTTTCACACAAATCGATCCAGCTCAAATTTGGAGACAATCAAGAGGAGACAACCAGCTTTCCATATCACTTTACATCACAAAGATCCAACGGTGCAATCAAAAGATACATGGAGAACAAGTTGACCCAGTTCACCAGTTCCGAAAGACTCTCACCCGCGGGAAGCACATGTTTTCCCTGCCCTGGAAGACTCTCACCCCCGGTGGACCTTAAGACGAGCCACAAGGCCCAACATCAAAGCCCACTTTGCCATTTCTCTTCAGAGAAGTCCTAAATGATACCTGGAAGACCTTATGACCTATAAATACATTGTTTAGCAGCCCTAAACGGGTGTGTGCTCCTGTAATGAGATTTTGAGCCACCAACCTTTGTTTTTCTAGGGTTAGGCGATGGATATGGGGATTATTCCCCAGATCCATTGTTCTTTCTCCTTTTTATCTTATTAACTTTTCTGTTTCATTCTTTTGCATTCTTCTATGTCTTTCATAATTCATTGCAACATGTAGATTAGTCTCAGAGAGTCAAGTTGTTTGAAGATATCGACAAGCATATATATCGATCATAGCCACGAGAGTGCTGTATCAGATCATCCATACCTAGCTTCAGAAGAAAATAGTCGCTATAGGAGTCGAGAGCTACCTATTGAGAAGTTTTCTTTTTCCTTAATCTTTTTCCTATAGAGAGCAAACAATCACATGACAGGAAATCGACATTGTTTCTCAAAAATTGATGAGACCATCACAGGAAAGGTCAAGTTCGGAGACGACTCGCGTATCAACATCAAAGGTAAAGGATCGATAGTGTTTCTCAGCAAGAACGGAAAGAAAAAGGTCTTAACAAATGTCTACTTCATACCTGAGTTAAAAAGTAACATTATAAGCCTTGGTCAGGCCACAGAATGCGGATGTGAAATAAGGATGAAAGAGAACATCCTAAAGTCTTAATCTCTCTCTCAAAACTCAGAAGGATTACCATAACTTTGGCATCTCTTATATAGAGTGTAGATAGGAAATCCTAAACCTATTGGAATTATAACTTTTCCTTTTTCTTAATAACTCCTAAGACTATTTCCTAATCTCTCTAATAAACTTGCTTCCTAAGCTTTCTTCAATCTTACTCCAACATTCTCCCCCATTCTCCCCCTTAAGTTTGAAATCCTCTTGAGCTATGTTTTGTACTCCAATGAGATTTTTCATCTCTTTAAATTTTTTTCTTGCTAGTGCCTTGGTTAAAATGTCAGCCTTTTGTTCATTACCAGGAACATGTTCAACCTCCACTTGATCGTTTTCAACACATTCACATATAAAGTGATACCTCCGATGAATGTGTTTGCTACGCCCATGAAACACTGGATTTTTCGTAAGTGCTATAGCGGATTTGTTATCCACTCGAACTGTGACCTTCTCACATGTTGTTCCCATAACTTCTGTGAAGAGTTCTTGAAGCCATATAGCCTGTTTTGCTGCCTCAGTGGCAGCCATAAACTCTTCTTCACACAAAGATAAGGCCACGACTTCCTGTTTTTGTGTACACAATGTAATCGGACATCCATGAAGATAAAAAATATGACCTCATGTACTCTCCCCATCGTTTATGTCCAAATTATGGCTACTATCACTATAGCCTATCAAACCTGTATCCATTCCTTGTTGAAAGTAAAGGCCATAAGATAGTGTCCCTTGAAGATACCTGAACACCTGTTTAAGCGCAGCCCCATGTGATTCCCTTGGCTCTTGCATATATTTACTTAGAACTCCAACAGAGAAAGAAAGATCTGGATGGGTATGCAGCAAGTATCTAAGACATCCAATATTTCTTCTGTAGTGATGCTCGTCAATGCGTTTTTCTTCTTGTGCCTTAGAAAGCTTCAAACCAGAATCCATCGGTATATGAACCGAATCGCATTCACTCATTCCAGCTTCTTTTAAAACTTCTTTGCATATCTCTCTTGCTTCATTATGATCCCATTCTTACCTTGAAGAACTTCTATTCCAAGATAATAGGTGAGCTTGCCTAAATCACTCATTTCAAATTTACCCACCATATTTCTTTTGAAATCGAGTATTAGATCCAAGCTAGAACCTGTGACCAACAAGTCATCCACGTATACTGCAACGATAAGAACCCTTTCTTCCTTGTGCTTTCTGTATAATGATGGTTCCTTAGAGCACTTCTCAAAGCCTAGATCTCTCAGAATCTTGTTTAATTTGGTGTTCCAAGCTCGTGGCGCTTGCTTTAGTCCACAAAGGGCTTTATGAAGTTTATAAACTTTCTCTTCACTTCCTTTGTTTATAAACCCCTCAGGCTGTAGAACATAGACATCTTCCTTCAGTTCTCCATGGAGGAATGCTGTCTTGACGTCTAAATGATGCACTTCCCAACTGTTTGAAGCGGCTAGAGCAATAATGAATCTTATTGTTTCAATTCTTGCAACTGGAGCAAACACTTCATCAAAGTCTGTGCCATTTGCGACAAGCCTGGCTTTGTGCTTGTTTATACTGCCATCAGAGTTTTGTTTGAGTTTAAAGACTCACTTCAATCCAATTCGCTTGCATCCTGCTGGATGATCAACTAGACTCCAAGTTCTATTCTTTGTTATTGACAGAATTTCTTTTTCGCAAGCATCTCTCCAATCCTTTGATTTGCTCGCTTCTTTAAAATCCCATGGCTCCTCGTTAATTACAAACAAGAGATGCTTGCTTTCAATTTCTGCTAGCATCAAGAAGTCGTTTAGATAGCTCGGTTTCCTTACTACTCTTGTTGATCTTCTTATCACCGGTTCAGATTGTTCCTGCTCCATAATCTCTGTTTCATCCGAACCATCTTCTTCGACGATGTTATCATCATTGCCGGTTCCCTTTGTTTCTTCGATGGCTTCTTTCTCCTTAGCCACGTTGTTTTCAAACTCTCCAAGGTCTACTGTAAACATTCCTGATTCGTTGTGAGATTCTGTGTCCGAAGTATTCCACTTTCAACTTTTGTTCTCATCGAAAATCACATCCCTGCTTGATAACACCAGATTTTGACCATTTTTATGGATCAGTTTAATATCTTTTACAGGTGTTTTTACTCCATTTTCAAAGTTTTTCAAAGGATTTCTATGTTTCCGGATTTTCAAAGACTTTTCAGGTAATTTGGGATAAAGAGGCACAAAATGGAACAAAAAGACTCTTTTGGATAAATGCAGACCATCAGAACTCTCATGGAGAGACGAAGACCTTCTCACCGTCTGATCACCCTCAAAATTGGAAAACTTATAGAAGAATCAACCAGCTTTCCAATGCACTTGGTTTGGAGACATTCCAACGGTTGGATCTCAAGATAATCCATTAGCCCCGAAGCCACGCGGAGTCGGCCAGCAGCTCACGCGACCACGGCCAACGACCTATTTGCCGCGTTCAGAAGCTTCCCGATCGTGGGAAACAAGCCAATTGCCACGGTCACAGCACTCCCGACCACGGCATTCAAGCTTCGACTTAAAGCCCACTTATCTGAAGCCCAAAGTCATTCCCAGCCTCAATTCCGGAACCCTAGAGACCATGGAGCATTGGAGACTATAAATACATGTCATTTAGGTCGTTTTTAGAGAGAGCTTTACAAACTTTACAAAAACCCTTTTCCTTTAGCCGTTTTTATGAGATTTTTGTAGAAGATTGTTCAAGTCCGAGTTCTTCAATAGAGAAGCTTTCTTTATCTATTTTCTTTACTGTTTTTCATTACTTTTATTAAAACCAATGATGATGTCGAACTCAGCCATGTCTGAGTAGATCCCGAGTTGGGCTTAGGGTTCCCGAAAGGGGCTCTCATAATCGATTAAGACATCTAGGTTTATAGATCTGGGATTTCGACCTGTTCTCTGTTTATTCTTGTTCTTATTGCATGTATGCTTGATTGATCACCTAGTATCTGATCTAGATAGTTAGTGTTGCGAAAGTTTTCATTAAGTATCAGCCCTAGAATGAAACAGGCAATTTTTCCGTAGGAGTGGAAACCTACCTGCGGCGAGATCGTGAGTATTGACGAGTATTATGCAGCTCTTGCGTTCTCTCCCTTCCAGGGCCAAAGTGGAAACCTACTGGTCAGGGTTGCGAGAAACAGTTGGTTATGATCACGACAGTGACGTAGTCATACCGCCGTACTCTAGCTCTAGAACCCCTATATTGTTATCTGTCAATCCCAATCTATCTACCCTAATGTTAAAACCGATTATGATCCCTTAGAGTTCCCAAAAGTTCAGCGTTTTTAGCCATAGTTTACAATCTCTATCGATTTTTACTTGCTTTCTTAGACCTGCATTTTAATTTCCTTAGTTCGTTATTTACTTGCTTTATTTACCTTTCATGCGATATTTTACTTGCCTTATCTTTGTTTAGTTTGATATTTTACTTGTTTTACTGCCTTTCATTCGATTTCTTTACTTGCCTTTTAGGATAGATTTATTTGCTTTATTTTGCTTTAGTTTAATTCAAGAAAAACAACCAACCTTTAAAACCAATTTAGTCTAGACATAAAGTTAAAAACCTTAGAAGAATACCAGGCACACAAATCTTTGTGGGAATTCCTTTCCTAAATATTTCC
>NW_006256828.1:444180-562607 GCF_000478725.1 Eutrema salsugineum | reverse complement strand
ACTTTATGTCTAGACTAAATTGGTTTTAAAGGTTGGTTGTTTTTTTCTAATTTAAACTAAGGCAAAAGAGAGTAAATAAATCTATCCTAAAAAGCAAGTAAAGAAATCGAATGAACGGCAATAGAATAAGTAAAATATTGAACTAAACAAGATAAGGCAAGTAAATATCGCATGAAATGTAAATAAAGCAAGTAAATAACGAACTAAGGAAATTGAAATGCAGGTCTAAGAAAGCAAGTAAAAATCGATGGAAATTGTAAACTATGGCTAAAAACGCTGAGCTTTCGGGAACTCTAAGGGATCATAATCGGTTTTAACATTAGGGTAGATAGATTGGGATTGACGGATAACAATATATGGGTTCTAGAGCTAGAGTACGGCGGTATGACTACGTCACTGTCGTGATCATAACCAACTGTTTCTCGCAACCCTGACCAGTAGGTTTCCACTCTGGCCCTGGAAGGGAGAGAACGCAAGAGCTGCATAAGACTCGTCAATACTCACGATCTCGCCGCAGGTAGGTTTCCACTCCTACGGAAAAATCGCCTGTTTCATTCTAGGGCTGATACTTAATGAAAACTTTCGCAACACTAACTATCTAGATCAGATACTAGGTGATCAATCAAGCATACATGCAATAAGAACAAGAATAAACAGAGAACAGGTCGAAATCCCAGATCTATAAACCTAGATGTCTTAATCGATTATGAGAGCCCCTTTCGGGAGCCCTAAGCCCAACTCGGGATCTACTCAGACATGGCTGAGTTCGACATCATCATTGGTTTTAATAAAAGTAATGAAAAACAATAAAGAAAAGAGATAAAGAAAGCTTCTCTATTGAAGAACTCGGACTTGAACAATCTTCTACAAAAATCTCATAAAAACGGCTAAAGGAAAAGGGTTTCTGTAAAGTGTGTAAAGGCTCTCTAAAAAACGACCTAAATGACATGTATTTATAGTCTCCAATGCTCCATGGTCTCTAGGGTTCCGGAATTGAGGCTGGGAATGACTTTGGGCTTCAAATAAGTGGGCTTTAAGTCGGACCTTGAATGCCGTGGTCGGGAGTGCTGTGACCGCGACAATTGGCTTGTTTCCTGCGGTCGGGAAGCTTCTGACCGCGGCAAATAGGTTGCTGGCCGCGGTCGCGTGAGCTGCTGGCCGACTCCGCGTGGCTTCGGGGCTAATGGATTATCTTGATATCCAACCGTTGGAATGTCTCCAAACCAAGTGCATTTGAAAGCTGGTTGATTCTTCTATAAGTTGTCCAATTTTGAGGGTGATCAGACGGTAAGAAGGTCTTCGTCTCTCCATGAGAGTTCTGACGGTCTGCATTTATCCAAAAGAGTCTTTTTGTTCTATTTTGTGCCTCTTTATCCCAAATTACCTGAAAAGTCTTTTAAAATCCGGAAACATAGAAATCCTTTGAAAACCTTTGAAAATAGAGTAAAAACACCTGTAAAAAATATTAAAGTGATCCATAAAAATGGTCAAAATCCGGTGTTATCACAATGTAATCCTTATCTTTTGGATTTCAACCACATGATCTTTTAGGAGAAAATCCTTATCTTATCTTTATCTCTTGTATTTTAACCACATGATATTTTAATCAAATTTTTATCTTATCCTTCTCTTTTGGATTTCAACCAACAATTTTTTTTTAATAAATGAGACTCATTCTTCCATTGATGAACCAATATCACAAATCTCATCTTTTACTAAAACAAAATATTCTATGGATCCATCAGAATTTTCTTTTGATATCGAAGCTTACAAAAGAAAATCTGAAATTGAAGAGAGGTATATCGCAGGCGGTTTCAAAAGCGTCAAAAAAAAATAGAGGAAGACTATCCACGCCGTAACAAGAGAAAATACTTCAAAAGAGATCATGTAGCAGCAAATCAAATACTCATTGACGACTATTTTGCCAATCAACCTACATATGATGATGTAATGTTTCGTCGGCGATTACGGATGCGAAAACATGTCTTTCTTCAAATCGTTGGAGACCTGTCAAGCAGTGACAACTACTTCATCCAACAAGTTGACGCAGCCAATAAAGAAGATATATCTCCACTAGCAAAATGTACCACAGCCATGTGAATGTTAGCATATGGTATGGCAGTAGATGCGGTTGATAAATACATTAAAATAGGAGGTACTACAGCATTTTTCATCGATTTTCGTGGAACGACGTCAGATGAGAATATTATAAGGCTAAATTGCAGCAAAATCAAGCCTTGCAAAAACATTGTTATGGATGAAATTAACATTACTACGATGGATGGAGAAACACCTAAAATTGAATGCAGCTCTGTGGTGGGAAATTCTGACAATTCCATTGTAACGGCAGACTGTTTTAAAGAATAGTTTTCTATGTTTACAAGAAGAAAAGAACAAAAATAGAACTAAGAAAATAACATTTGGTTTTTTAGACTGTCAAGCAATATTATCTATATGGTATAACAATAAATGGTTTAGTCTTATAATTAATGCTACACAAGTCTCACATTTTTCGATCCAAAATCACTAATTGAGTAATATTCATAATGATCTGATAGGACCTATGAGCAACTTTTAATCTCTTTAGTCCAGTTATTTTGGTCTGGAAGAAACATATGATTGAACTTATTGAAATGGACTAAATTTTCCTCTGTATCAAATTCAGCAGGTCTGACTAAGAAAAAAATTCTAAGAAAAGAATGTGTATGATTTTGGACAACAGATTTATTTGCTTTTTTAAAAAACAATATCTATTTAAATTGCTATGAAAAGAATTATGTGTTTATTAATACAAACTCTTAATTATTTCAATTTCTAAAGTAAAGTTTAGTTAAAAAGAAAATTCTATAGGAAAGAAAAGAAACATAAAACAAATAGTCTACGTATGAGAGAAATTTGACTATATAAATGGATATGTGGTGAAGGTAAAGAGAACATCTCGAACAAACTTTTCTTAATAAACAAATGAAAAATACAAGCTCTGAATCATCTCCCGCCGATGGTAAAGACGACGACATAGCCAAGTCGCCGTCAAGCGGATCACAAAGAGATCTGGTGAGACTGATGTTGTTGTTCACCACCGTCGCACTTTCTTGCATTTTGGTCTACAAATCTTCTGGTAATCCTCTAATGCTTCTGCCTCCATGGAAGAGCAATTGGTTTTCACAAAACCAAACTCCCTTTAACCCGGTGGGTTTAAAATTTTGGATGATTGCTTTGTTTATGTCGTTTACATGTAGGTGTTGACCATTAGAATCGTACACTATAATGTTGTTATCATTAATCACTCTTTTTTTTTTGTAAAGAGTAAAAACAAACGTGTGAAATCAATTCCATTTACATGGCCTTGCACCATCCTAACTAGTTCTATATTTGGACAATAGAGAGAACAGGTTTGGGAACTTAAAAGAGTATTGATGAACGCATCAATGGAGGACAAGACGGTGATTATAACAACATTAAACAAGGCATGGGTGGCTCCAAACTCAATATTCGACTTGTTTCTTGAGAGTTTCCGCATTGGAATTGGAACCAAAAAAATTGTTGAAACATGTGATTGGGGTTTGCGTGGACAACAAGGCATATAAACGATGTTTGCAGGTTCATCCTCATTGCTACTTTATCAACGCCACTGATTCGAACAAACTTGCTGGTCCGAACAAGTTCTTGTCTCCCGGTTATTTGACGCTTATGTGGCGCCGATTGAATTTTTTAAGAGAAGTAATTGCCTTAGGCTACAACTTCATCTTCACGGTAAACAATATTTTCCCACTCTTTTTGTTTCATATCTTTCCAAAAATTGACTCTTTTTTTTTTTTTATCAAAACTTGCTCTTGAACCATTTGTTTTGTAACTACAATCAAAATATACATGAGTCTAGATAGTAATACGAAACTTGAAGATTTCCTAATCCTAATAGGATACCTTGCCGCAGGGGGCATTGTAGATTTTAAGTCAACTAATAACAACATAACCATAATTTGTATTTTAATAAAAGTACTGTGGAATTCTAGTAAGTTGTTTGCATCCAATTGACACTTGCTTTACCTGACTGATTTTCTTATATTACATTTAGGATGCAGATATTTTGTGGTTTCGCGATCCATTTCCAAGGTTTTTCCCAAACGCAGATTTCCAAATTGCGTGTGACAATTACAACGGAAACTCTTATGACAAGAGCAATTGGGTGAACGCCGGGTTCATATATGTCAAGGCGAACAACAAAACCTCAAAATTCTATAAATTTTGGAGTGGCTCGAGACGAAGGTTCCGTGGTAGAAAGCATGACCAAGATGTATTTAATCTCATAAAAAGAGATCCATTTGTTGCAAAAATCGGAATCAAGATAAGGTTTCTCAACACGGTTTATTTTGGAGGGTTTTGCCAGCCGAGCAAAGACATTAACGTAGTGAACACAATGCATTCTAATTGTTGCACGGGTTTGAACAGCAAAACTAGGTATCTTAATGGCCTTCTTCGCGATTGGAAACAATATTTATCGGGGAATACGACTTTGGCAGAGACTAAATGGAAACGTCGTCATAGGTGCGGTCGTCACTGGAGGTAGTATATAGTGACGGTATTTTATTTATATCGTGTAACAATTTGTATGTAATATAAGTCTATGGATTGAGGGTATACGACTCTTGTGATGAATGTAAAAGTACTCAAACCAAAGAAAATGTAATATGTTAATTTATACTAAATGAATCTAAAAAGTTCCAAATGCTTGGTAGTGTAATGGTGTTTTGGGATTTCCTTGCAATATATGATATATCAACGTAGTGGAAATAAACATTATTGAAGTGGATCTAATAACAAAGCACCCTAGCTAGCTTTGCTAAAATTCAGTACAGCATAAATACCACCAAACTACAAAAGATAGCTGTTAAATTCCAAAATATCATGTAATGCCACAATAAATGTATATTTTGTAAAATCAATATGTTTGCAGTTAGAGTCGATATAAACCAATTTAGTAATGTTTAGAGGTAGTATCGCTTTCTTTCTTTGTAACTAGTTTGGGGGAGAATACAAGAAATACTTCTAGTTTAGTCTCTTCTGAATTTTCAGCTTATAAATCACATTTTACCCCAAAAATACCCAATTCACTCAATTTACGCAAACTCCTACTTCTCTTTCCTTTGTTTTTTTCATGAGTCATAGTTGCAAAACTGTGTCATATTTACAATATTTGTCACCTATTGAGTCATAATTACTTTATACAAAAAAATAAAGAAACGAGAGAAAAAGAGTCTCTCTTTTTTATGTATTATATAATATAAGTGAGTATATATATGTTTATATGTGTATATATATTATATATTATATTATTTAGTTTTGGATGGTGGGGTACGAAGGAGAAGAACGAAGGAATAGAGAGAAGAGAAGGGAAGCTATTATGTTTCACTTGTGTAACTTATAAAATTTACAACGAGGTAACAAACATATTTATAGCAAACATTAATAAATATAATAAAGAGAAGTTACCGACATAGTAAGTCAGTCTATGACGGTGAAATCAGATGAAAATAATTATCTTTTTTAACATTCCCCTTTAATTATCCATCATCTTTAATGTATTATGTACTGCCTTGTTAAAAACTTTATCATAAAAAAATTTAATGGGATAAAAACCATGATAAGGAAAAAAGAGTACAGTAACGTAATCTCTCCCTGGAATGATGGATATAACGTTTCTTCATAAATCTCGCAAATGACGCATTCCGATACTTTGAATATGCTTTCTGAATATTGTAGTAAGAAACGCCTTTGTAAAGAGGTCCGCCGCATTGTCACTTGAACGAACATACTGGATATCGACTTCTTGATTTTTCTCGAGCTCTTGGGTGTAAGAAAAAAATCTTGGAGGAATATGTTTTGTTCTGTCACTCTTAATGTAGCCTTCTTTTAGTTGAGCGACATATGCAGCATTATCTTTGAACAATTTCGTCGGCTCTTTGTTGATGATTATTCCGCTTGTTTCTTGTATATGATGAATCATAGATCTGAGCCAAACGCATTCTCTACATGCTTTATGAAGCGCAATAGTTTCTGCATAATTTGAAGAAGTGGCGACTAATATCTGCTTTTGAGAATGCCAAGAGATTGCGGTTCCTCCAAACGTAAAAACATATCCAGTTTGAGATCGCGCTTTATGGGGATCTGATAAATAGCCTGCATCTGCAAAACCAACTAAACCAAGTTTGGAGTTTCTAGGGTAAAACAATCCCAAGTCAATTGTTCCTTGAAGATAACGGAATATATGTTTTATTTCATTCCAATGTCTGCGCGTAGGGGAAGAACTATATCTTGCCAGTAAATTTGTAGCAAATGCTATATCCAGTCGGGTACAATTCGCAAGATACATAAGTCCACCAATAGCGCTCATATAAGGTACTTCAGGACCTAATATTTCTTCGTTATCTTCACAAGGTCGAAACGGATCTTTTTCCGTATCGAGAGATCGATTAACCATTGGAGTACTCAAAGGAGTCGCTTTATCCATACAAAAGCGTTTTAATATCCTTTTAGTATAATTTGATTGATGTACGAATACTCAATCTCGGAAATGTTCTATTTGTAATCCAAGAAAAAACTTTGTCTTTCCAAGATCTTTCATTTCAAACTCTTCTTTCATGTGAGTTCTTGCATCATCAATCTCTTTTTGAGTTCCGATAATGTTCAGGTCATCCACATAAACAACAATGATCACGAATCCTGACGAAGATTTCTTAATAAAGACGCAAGGGCAGATTGCATTATTCACATACCCTTTCTTTATCAAATATTCGCTTAAGCGATTATACCACATGCGTCCGGATTGTTTTAATCCGTAAAGTGATCGTTGTAACTTGACCGAACATATTTCTTTCGATTTGGAACTTAATGCTTCAGGCATTTTCAATCCTTCTGGGATTTTCATATAAATATCATTATCAAGTGATCCATATAAATATGCTGTCACAACATCCATTAGATACATTTCAAGATTTTTGGATGTCGCAAGACTCATTAAGAATCTGAATGTAATTGCATCCATAACCGGAGAATAAGTTTCTTCATAATCAATTCCCGGTCTTTGAGAAAATCCTTGAGCGACAAGTCGGGCTTTATATCTTGTCACCTCATTTTTCTCATTTCTTTTTCTCACAAAAAACTCATTTGTACCCAACCGGCTGTACATCTTTAGGTGTTGTGAAAATAGGTCCAAAAACTTTCCTTTTATTAAGGAAGATCAATTCTGTTTCTATGGCCATTTTCCACTTCTCCCAATCAAATCTTTTCTGGCATTCCAATATGGACCTTGGATCTGGATCATCAATTTCATATTCAATTTCTTTGCATACAGAGAATGAGAATATTCCATCATTATCTTATATTTCATCTCTAGCCCATAATATCCCATCTTGGGCGTAATTGATGGAAATCTCATGATTTTCTTTGTCATTTTTCGTCTTCAGGACATTTCTCTGTATGTGGTTCTTCTGGACCATTTTCATTTTGTTTTCCCAATTTCTTTTTCTTTCGGGGATTTTTATCCTTTGAGCCAATCGGCCTCCCCTCTTTAACTGAACTTTGGGTTCATTCGCTATTTTTCCATCATTTTGTTCTTCCAGAACATTAATTCTCGATGGAACATTTGCAGCGGGTATATATGACTTTGTCACCATTTTCGTATCTGTGAACGCATCTGGTATTTCATTTGCCATATTTTGTAAATGTACAATTTTCTGAACTTCGAGTTCACGTTGTTTCGTAGGGGGATCAAGGTGCAACAAAGATGGTGTGCACCATGTAACATCTTTTGGAACTTCTTTAATTCCTCCCCCTAACGCTGGAAATTCATCTTCATTAAAATGGCAATCGGCAAAACGTGCCGTAAACATATCACCAGTTTGCGGTTCAAGATACCTAATTATACTCGGTGACGTATAACCGATATATATTCCCAATCTTCTTTGCGGCCCCATTTTTAATCTTTGTGGCGGGGCTATCGGAACATAAACCGCACACCCGAACACACGCAGGTGGGATACATTTGGCTCCTGGCCAGATGCTAATTGTATTGGGGAATATTTATTATATGAACTCGGTCTTATCTGAAGCAATGCCGCTGCATGCAAGATAGCATGACCCCATACTGAAATTGGGAGCTTTGTTCTCAATACTAACGGTCTAGCAATGAGTTGTAACTGTTTAATCAATGACTCAGCCATGCCGTTTTGTGTGTGAACATGTGCAACAGGATGTTCAACATCAATTCCCAATGACATACAATAATCATTAAAAGCTTGGGAAGTGAATTCACCAGCGTTATCAAGCCTCACTTTCTTTATCGTATAATCAGGGAACTGAACTCTCAACCTGATTATTTCGGCAATGAATCTAGCGAAAGCCGTATTACGTGTTGTCAATAAACACACATGTGACCATCTACTGGATGCGTCAATTAATATCATAAAATATCGAAATGGCTCGCATGGTGGGTGAATAGGCCCACATATATCACCATGTATTCTCTCTAAGAATACTGGAGATTCATTTCCGATTTTAGCTGGTGATGGCCGAGTTATAAGTTTTCCTTGAGAACAAGCATTATACATAAATTCTCCCGATTGAAAAATCTTCTGGTTTTTCAACGGATGGCCATTAGAATTTTCCACAATTTTCCAAATCATGACTGAACCAGGGTGCCCTAATCGTTCATGCCAGATTTTAAATGTACTTGTAAACTTCGGGTTTACAGTAACATATGATTCAGTCATATTTATCTTTGTGGAATATATTCTGGAGGATAATGCTGGTAATACTTCCAGTACAACTTTTCTCTCCGAAATAACTGATGTAATGCAAACATATTCAATGCCGTTCTTATTCATAGTTTCTATGTGATATCTATTTCTGCGGATATCTTTGAAACTTAACAAATTTCTGTAAGATCAGGGGAATATAACGCATCATTTATTTCAAACTTTGTTCCCCTTGGCATTGAAAAACTGACTCTTCCGGAGCCTATAATAATTTTTGCATTACCAGATATTGTATTCACGCTTCCAGCGGAATCTTTCATATTAAGAGAGGAGAAGTACTTTTTATCTTTTAATATTGTGTGCGTTGTCGCACTGTCTGCCAGACATATATCTCCATCCTCGATCTTAATCTTTGACATTTTCTGAATTTAAGATATTCATAAAAGATAAATTAATATAGCAAAACAAAAGTTTATATTATAATAAAAACTTTTTTTACAACAAAAAGTATATTTTTAAACATTATATTTTACATTTTTATTTTTTCACACTATGTATACATCATGTCACATCTTCTTCTTAGAGAAGATTTTACTCGTTTTGTTTTTCGTTGATATCTTCGGGATCAACGATGAAATCAGATATATCGAGATTTGTATCATCGTTTATACCATCAAAAGAAAAACTAGATTCACCATGGATGAAGTTGGTTTCACTTTCTTTTCCTTTCGCCTTTTGCGATTCTCGGTACAGATCGGCTAAATGTTTTGGCGTACGACAGGTACGAACCCAATGTCCTTTCATGCCGCATCTGTAGCAAGCATTCTCATGTTGCTTGTGACCAACTTCATTACCTTTGAACTTTTTGTTATTTCTTCCATCGTTTAAATCAGCAAGACGGAATCTTCTTCCTCGTCCACGACCTCGACCACGTCCAAAACCTCGTCCACGACCACGATCATTTCCGCGACCGCGTCCACGTCCACGTCCACTTTGCCAATTTTCATGGCTTGACGATGCAACATTCACTTCTGGGAATGATGCTGATCCAGTTGGACGAGTTTGATGGTTTAAAATCACGAGTTCATTATTTTGTTCTGCCACCAAGAGAACTTGCATTAACTCCGAATACTTCTTGTATCCGTTTGCCCGGTATTGTTGCTGCAGGACTACGTTTCCAGGATGAAATGTTGAGAGAGTTTTCTCAATCATATCATGATCACTTATATTTTCTCCACATAACATTATCCTGGAAGTGATTCCAAATAGAGCGGAGTTATACTCACTAACGCTCTTATAGTCTTGGAACCGGAGATTCAACCACTCATGTCTAGCCTTTGGTAAGATCACATATTTCTGGTGATCAAACCTATCTTGGAGTGATTGCCAAAGATCTGCAGGATCTTCTTTCGTGATATATTCATCTTTTAAACCATCATGGATATGGTGGAATAAAAAGATCATGGCTTTCGCCTTTTTCTCTTCAGAAACTGTTTTTGTTTTATCGATGGTATCAAGGAGCTCATTTTCTTTTAAATGCATCCTTGCAGCTACTGCCCATCTCATATAATTTCTTCCAGAAATATCAAGGGCAGTAATCTCGAGTTTTGTCAAATTCGACATGATAACTGTTATCAATATAACAATTCATAAATTTGGTCATAATCCAGTTTTTTAAAAAAATTTCTGATTTTAATAAAACATGATAAAATTTTAAAATTCATAAACGTAATAAAAACTGAATTTAAAATACTGAATGTAAAGTAATAATAAACAGAAATTAAATAACAGTAATTAACAGAATTTAAAGAACAATAATTAAAATAAATATTCGTCTTCTGGATGAAATTAATTATGCAGTTCTTCAAGAACGCTTTTATATATCTTCTGGATATATATTTTTCATATAGTTCTTCTGGAACTATTCTTTTTTATATGTCTTCTGGACATATTTTTTTTTTCAAGTATGTCTTCTGGACATAACATGTTTTTCTTAGTTCTTCAGGAACTACTCTTAAATGTCTTCTGGACATTTATTATATGGAGGTAATGATCTGAGGAGTCAACTACCATATGATCATAAACCAATCATATATTTGATCTGAGGAGATATAGTCTACCATATGATCATGATCGTAAAGGCATAGCTTTCATAACGATTGGTTCGGAGAAGGCAGCGCCTATCATCCCGACCATAGTATATAAACGTAAATGGATTGAACATAAATTAAACATCACTTTTTTGTTATAGGAACGGTATAAGAACGGTTCGTGCTGATAACGTTTTATGTATTATATAATATAAGTGAATATATATATATATTTATATGTGTATATGTATTATATATTATATTATTTAGTTTTGGATGGGGGTAAGAAGGAGAAGAACGAAGGAATAGAGAGAAGAGAGGGGAAGCTCTTATATTTCACTTGTGTAACTTATAAAGTTTACAACGAGGTAACAAATATATTTATAGCAAACATTAATGAATATAATAAAGAGAAATTACCGACATAGTAAGTCGGTCTATGGCGGTGAAATCAGATTGAGGAAATTATCCTTTTTAACATTTTTTTTTTTAACGAGAGAAGAGAAAAAAGTCTATCATGGCAGCCACAAATACGACTTTTTAGAATCAAGTATTAACTGACTACTAATAGAAAGGCCCACGCGTCTGCACTCTGGTGGACAATCAGTCTAGTAATTCTAGTCAACTTATTGTTTCTTCTATTAGTAATACTCATCAATAAGAATTATAAAATAATTAATAAGCATATCTTATGAGCTTTCTCTTGACACGGATCTGAAAAAAATAAAATAAAAGTTCATGAATGTCACACATTAATACATGTTATCAATCTTTTTCTTGTAAAGTTTTCTAGCTTTATCTTTGATTTTAAATCATATTTAGAAACAAGTCAAGCTCTGATTAGTTTTTTTTCGTTATGTACATGAAAGTGTCGTTTGGCAAATAACATTTTCTAAATAATGTAGGAAATCATAAAGGATGAAAAACTAAATGACTCACAATAGTATAACAATACACGATTCTACCACTTGTATTTGTTTTTTTTTAAATCAGTCTTTCTTGACTACAAATATTATAAACAAAACAATAAAATATTCATGAACATTGCTGTTACAAAGAAATGCTAATGATGACTTTTGGCTTGAACTCGTACGTTATTATAACTACCGACAAAAAACAACGTCCAAAAAGAATAAAAGAAGGAAAAAGGCTTCCAAAAGAAAGAAGAAAAAAATGAGTTCTTCGTCTTCCTCCGTTGCTTCTTCATCCTCTTCTTCTCGTAGTAAATTTCTTGATTCAGGATTTGTGATCGGACAAAAGGAAGTAACTAGAATCTTGATTCTGTTTCTTGGTTTGACTGCTTCATGTCTGATTTTATACAAAACAGCTTATCCTCAACAACAACTTGATGTCAACAATCTCAGTTCTCTTCTCTCTTCTTCATCTCCACCATTGCCAAATCTCAACTCATCAGAGATTTCTCCGGAAACAACAGTAAACTCTCTCTTTCTCTCATCACTTCTCAGATCTGATATAAACTCTGTTTTTGGTATGCTCTGTTTCGTCTGCTTATTTTAGGGCTTGAATTGAATCTCATTGTTATTTCAGCCAAAACGAAAGATTAGTTTCAGGGAGATTTTGGAGAACGCGTCGACGAAGAACAATACAGTGATTATAACGACATTGAATCAAGCTTGGGCAGAACCAAACTCTTTGTTTGATCTCTTCTTAGAGAGTTTTCGTATTGGACAAGGAACACAACAGCTTCTGAAACATGTAGTTGTGGTTTGCTTGGATCCCAAGGCGTTTGAAAGATGCTCACAACTTCTTCTTAATTGCTATCACATCGAATCCTCAGAAACTGATTTCTCCGGCGAGAAAGTATACAACACTCCTGATTATCTCAAGATGATGTGGCGCAGAATCGAGCTTCTTACACAAGTTCTTGAGATGGGTTTTAACTTCATATTTACGGTATAAATCGCCAAAACATATATATATATATATATATATATATATCTCTTTTTTTAGGTTTTCACTAATCACTTAAAAACAATATTTCTTTGTGTATGTAAATCTATAGGACGCAGACATAATGTGGCTGCGAGATCCATTTCCTAGGCTATATCCAGATGGAGATTTTCAAATGGCATGTGATAGATTCTTTGGAAACCCTTTCGATTCAAACAATTGGGTCAATGGAGGTTTCACATACGTGCGATCAAACAATCGAAGCATCGAGTTTTACAAATTCTGGCACAAATCTCGCCTGACCTATCCAGAGTTACACGACCAAGATGTGTTCAACAGAATCAAACACGAGCCATTTATTTCTGAGATTGGAATACAAATGAGATTCTTTGATACGGTTTACTTTGGTGGGTTTTGTCAAACGAGCAGAGACATAAATTTGGTTTGCACAATGCATGCTAATTGTTGCATTGGATTGGAGAAGAAGCTTCATGATCTGAATCTTGTTCTTGATGATTGGAGAAAGTATATGTCTTTGTCGGAACATGTCCAGAACACGACTTGGCGTGCTCCTATGAAGTGTCTGGAGGATTGAGGATTTTTATTATATTTTATGTTATATTTGGAGGATGAAGGATTTTTTTGTTTTTTAAGAATGGAGTGTGTTAAGGAAAATTGGTCTACTCTCTAATCTAAATCAAATTGGTTTTTCTTTCTGGTTATAATTTTCCGAAGCTTAGTAAATGTTAATTTTATTATATACGTGTAGGTGGACTCTAATGGACTGAGATCGGATCTGATACCAATAATGAGAATGAACCAAGGTTGGGCTAAACTCTAGTTCAGAACTGTATGAAATACAACACCAAGATCCCTTATTGCTAGCGATTGAATTGTGCAATGTCAAAAATTAGAATAGTGTTATAACACATATCATATATGGACTCTTATACCGGCCCATTATGCCCATCAGGGCATTGTACTTAACCTAGATTCCCTATGTACTCTATATATACATTCCAGTGATTAATAAAGTTTCTAAGAAGTTTTCACAACACGTTATCAGCACGATAAGACTCTTTGAGCGAAAAACCCTAATAAATCCGGCCACCACCAAAACCCTAAAAGCAAGTCGAAACTTAAAACACGCATATCTTCCAAACCGTGAGGAACCAGAAGACGATCTACATATCAAATCGAAGCCCTCGACGAGACGAATCTACTGGTGAAAACCGTTTGTCGATCCAACGTCGGACGCGCCCTCACGCACACTTACAGTACACGACGATCAACCGAAAAAAAAAAAAAAACCAGATCCGAGTTTTTCCTTCTTCAACCAGCAGTTTCTCCAGTTTTGGTGATCAATCCTTGGAATTTGTAGCGGCTAACTGAGGTCTATTAGCTCCCAGTTTCATTAGCCTGTCAGAAATCCAAAGGTGGAAAAGCACACCAGCAAATGGAAACCATAGTCGTAGATAGTGGATCCAGCCACACTATCTTAAGAAACAAAAATTACTTCATAAACCTAACCTATCAAACCGCAAATATTAGCACCATCGCGGGTCCCTCAAACCTTATCGAAGGATATGGCCATGCCTATGTGTTGCTATCAAATGGCACACAACTTGAAATACCAGATGCTCTATATTCTCCTAGTTCGAAGAGAAATCTTCTGAGCTTCAAGGATATAAGACAGAATGGTTTCCACATAGAAACCCAAGGTCAAGGGAACAAAGAATCCCTCCTAGTCACTAAAACCGTAGACGGCCATAAACAAATCCTCGAAACCATACCCGCGCTCTCTACTGGACTTTACCATGCTAAAGTCAGTATGATTGAAGCTAATACCACTCTCAAAGCCCGGTTTACTGATTATACTATTTGGCACGACCGGCTCGGTCATCCCGGTGCAAATATGATGCGTAAACTAATTCAAAACTCTCAAGGGCATACCCTCAAAGAAAACCGAGCTTATCCTCAACACCTCATGTGCACAGCTTGTTCTCAAGGCAAATTGATCACTCGGCCTTCACCAGTTAAAATCTCTAAACAAACACTTCATTTCCTAGAAAGAATCCAGGGCGATATCTGTGGACCTATACATCCATCTTCCGGACCATTCCGGTACTTCATGGTCCTTATTGACGCATCGACCCGTTGGTCATATGTTTGTCTCTTGTCCTCTCGGAACCAAGCCTTCGCTAGGTTCTTGGCCCAAATCATAAAATTGCGGGCCCATTTCCCTGACTTCCCACTAAAGACTATCCGCCTTGACAATGCTGGTGAATTTACCTCACAAGCGTTTAATGACTACTGTATGGCCATGGGGGTAACCGTGGAACATCCTGTAGCACATGTCCATACTCAAAATGGATTGGCTGAATCATTCATTAAACGCATTCAATGGATAGCCCGACCATTACTCATGAGATCAAAGCTCCCGGCCTCAGCATGGGGACATGCAGTATTACATGCTGCTGAACTCATACGCATCATGCCATCTAGTGAACACAAATATTCCCCATCCCAACTACTCTCGGGTCATGAGCCAGACATCTCCCATCTCAAAACATTTGGGTGTTCAGTATATGTACCCATTGCTCCACCACATCGAACCAAAATGGGACTTCAAAGAAGGATGGGAATATATGTTGGTTTTGACTCTCCCACCATCATAAGATATCTCGAGCCAACCACTGGAGATCTCTTCAAGGCCAGATATGCGGATTGCCAATTCGATGAATCGGTATATCCCTCTTTAGGTGGTGAGACAAACAAGCTGGTCAAAGATCTTTCATGGAATCAAACATCATTAAATTGGCAAGATCCTCGGACTCTAGAATGTGATTCAGAGATCCAAAAGATTATTCATTATCAAAAGCTAGCTAATCAATTGCCAGATTCCTTTGCTGACCCGACCAAAGTAACCAAATCGTACATCCTAGCTTGTAATGCACCAGTACGAATAGCTGTCCCAACGGGACAGACCCAAGTTGCTACAGAGTCTGCACCACGTCTCAAACGGGGCAGACCTCTCGGTTCCAAAGATAAGAATCCCCGGAAATCAAAGAAAGGTGCAATAACCGAAACCGGGATTCCTGCAATATCAGACATAGCCGCGGCTGAGACTCAATCTAATGAACCCTCAATGGAAGTTCGGGACGCCGAATCTCCAGGTTCAGAAGATAACAATGAGATCTCCATCAATTACAATATGTCCGGAATACAATGGAATCGAAAAGAAGTCGACTTAAATGCACTCTTTGCATACAAAGTAGCACTTGATGTTGCGCTCACGCAAGAGGATCTAGAACCCACGTCAATAACACAGTGTACACATCGAACAGATTGGCTAAAATGGAAAGAAGCCATAAACGTGGAGTTAAAGAGTCTCAAACTCAGAAACGTGTTCGGTCCGATCATCCGGACCCCATCACACATCAAGCCAGTGGGCCACAAATGGGTCTTTGTGCGCAAAAGGAACGAACTCGGTGAAGTCGTTCGATACAAAGCACGGCTTGTAGCACAAGGATTCTCACAGAGACTCGGAATCGATTATGAGGAGACTTATTCTCCAGTGGTGGATGTAACAACATTCCGATTCCTCATAAGTCTGGCCATAAGAGAAAATCTTGATCTGCGGTTAATGGATGTTGTAACCGCATATCTCTATGGGCCCCTGGACAACGAAATATATATGAGACTCCCAGATGGCATTGAACTAAAAGACAAAAATGCATCTCGAGATCAATACTGCATCAGGCTGAACAAATCCTTGTATGGACTGAAACAAAGTGGGCGTATGTGGTACAACCGCCTCAGCGATTACCTCATCAAAGAAGGCTACAAAAATGACCCCATCAGTCCATGCATCTTCATCAAGAAGTACTCAAACAAAGGATTTGTAATCATAGCAGTATACGTGGATGATCTAAACATCCTCGGAACATCTGGTGAGATCTCCCAAACAGTCGACTGCTTAAAAGCAGAATTCGAAATGAAAGACCTAGGCAAAACAAAGTACTGTTTGGGATTACAACTTGAGTACATCAAAGGAGGAATCCTTGTGCATCAATCGGCTTATATCGAAAAGGTACTCAAGCGATTTAATATGGACCAAGCTCACCCATTGACCAGCCCAATGGTAGTTAGAAGCTTAAGTGATGACCCTCTTGGTCCCAAAAAGGATGATGAAGAAATCCTTGGTCCTGAAAAGCCATACCTCAGTGCTGTAGGAGCGTTAATGTACCTGGCTAGTCACACTAGACCAGACATATGTTTCGCCGTGAACCTCCTCGCTCGATATAGTTCATCCCCAACTCAGAGGCACTGGAACGGTATAAAACATCTCCTAAGATACCTTCGAGGTACTCAAGACTTAGGACTCTTCTATACTAACCAAAATAAAGATGGGTTAGTCGGCTTCGCCGATGCAGGATATCTATCAGATCCGCACACTGCCAAGTCTCAAACTGGCTACGTTTTTACGCATGGAGGAACAGCCATCTCTTGGAGATCAATGAAGCAGACACTCACTGCCACTTCATCAAACCATGCTGAAATCCTAGCCATTCATGAGGCTAGTAGGGAATGCGTCTGGCTGCGCTCCATGACTCAGCACATCCGCAGAGATTATGGTATGGACGAAGACACACAGCCCACGGTGATGTATGAAGACAACGCGGCATGCATAGCTCAGCTCAAGGAAGGATATATCAAAGGAGATCGGACGAAGCACATTCTACCGAAGTTCTTCTCAACCTCAGACTGGCAGAAGGACGGCACTCTCAGCGTTCAGCAGGTCCGATCCAGTGAGAATTCAGCTGACCTCTTCACCAAATCATTGCCTACTTCAACACACCGGAAGCTCGTCAAACAGATAGGAATGTATAGACTTAGAGATCTGCAGTGATGCTACAATCAGGGGGAGTAATGCGTGTTGTACTCTTTTTCCTTCACCATGGTTTTGTCCCACTGGGTTTTTCCTGGTAAGGTTTTAATGAGGCAACATTCCCCAGCGCATTATCGAGATCCCGATTGAGTAGCTGACCCGGTTCACTCGTCCAAGGGGGAGTGTTATAACACATATCATATATGGACTCTTATACCGGCCCATTAGGCCCATCAGGGCATTGTACTTAACCAAGATTCCCTATGTACTCTATATATACATTCCAATGATTAATAAAGTTTCTAAGAAGTTTTCACAACAAATAGTTTTTTTTTTTATTCTAATGTGATCACAAGAAAATGAATAATTAAAGTAGTGGGAAAAGTTTTGAACAAAAAAAATAGTAAAGCATTGTTGAGACAAAAACAGAGCACAACTACTTGGAGATAAGCCGATCAATTCAAGTGACGGAAGCTAGCGTTCCAGGTCGTTGATGCTTTCATTTAGATCAAAGCTGAATGAAAATGATGTGGTTGCTTATTAATTTGTGAATGGTTTGGAAAATGTACCGATGGGAGTGAGATAGTTCTTGATGGCTTCTCTCATCACGCTCTTACCACAACTCATATCTCGAAGCTTGGAAAGCTATAGTCTCAATAAGAAAATTTTGTTTGTTGAGTTTGCTACGCATTGATCCTTGCACCCAGTAGATATTTTACTTATACATGTATATCACCTGGATCCTAAAACTTTATTTGTTAAGAAACTTAAATAAGTTTTGTGAACATCCTCGTAAACATCCTTACAATATTTTATATATAAAAAACTGATTAGGGCTCTGATTGGTAACTGGCGGAATGGAGGATGATTTTTGCAGAGTGAAATTTTTTTTTTTAAACTCGTGTTTTTGCTTAATGGTTTTTTTTTTTATATTTTTGAAGTAGACTGCGCTTTTTTATTTATTTTTTTATTTTGTAAATTTTTGTTGATTGACAGAAAACCTATGGAAACACGTTTAAAAATACAATTCCACCATTCTATAGATTACTAGTTAAAGCCTAAGTTTGGCCACTATCCAAAAGTGATTTTTACGTTTGAGCGTGATTAGTTCTCACATCTATTATACATGATAAATTTTGTAAGAAAAAACATGAGATCTTGAGTGATTATATTTTTTTAATAGAAAAAGTTATTTAAAGATAACCAAGAGGTTGTACTAGGTGGTTTCTTTCTAGTGAAACATCCCACTCTGTGGATCTAGGCCAGCGATCCAAGTCTCCTTGGATGCAGAATTATCACATTAGTTTTTGGTTACCCAATCATGTGGGTTGCTACTGGACTTACATGAAAAAGATGTTGGGCCTAAAAGGGATTAGTTTGGACCCGAAGAGCCTGGAAGTTACCTCCAGAAAAAAAAACCCACTAACTTTTTTTTATTAAACCAAAAAGAAATACAAATTTGAGATACACAAGCCGGCAGAAAACAAAGATATCTCCAGAGACAAAAACCCCAGAAAAAGGAATCAAAGCCCCATACAAAGGGGAGACTGTAAAATCAACGGAAATAATACAAGAGAACTGGAAACTAAAACTCCATAACACTAAAACTGAAACTCCAAGCAAAAATAGTCTCGAGATCGAATACCGAACCTGTAGACACCAGAGTTGCACCAAAGAACCAGAGCCTTGAGTCGAGCAGTTCCAACAGCGACCACCGAGGGCCAAAGAAACCACAGGAAGCACAAAAACAAGCTCCAAAAAGACAACACCAGCAGAAACGAAAGCAGGACCACAAAAGACCAAAGACCAGAAGCTAAAACCATCATTGCCACTCCAAAAAGGCCAACGAACATGAGATGATAATATTTAAAGAGATTGTTTCAGATATTTCTATATATTCAAGAATCAAGATTTAGAAAAAAAATCATAAAACGATAAAAAAATGTTTATCATATATACTGTAAAATACTAAAATTAACCGTTTTTTATTTAAATCTTCTAATACTAATAAAAGTTAAAGCTAAATGCTTCTCAGGGTGTCTACATAAGATTTAAAAATTCAATTCTATTGGTCCACATCAATATTCAAAATAAAAAAGTTTACAAATTTTAATATTATTGCTGAATAAAGAAATTAAAAAAATTTACAAATTATAATATTATTGCTAAATAAACAAATTCTGTATAAATTTTTTATTGGTCCACTTCAACATTAAAAATTAAAAAGTTTCCAAATTCTATTATTGTTTTTAAAAATTATTAAAGATAAAGAAATTATATATAAAATGTATATTAATAATAAAAACCTAAAATAAGTAATATTAAAATAAGAAATTTTAAATTTAAATTAGATGTATACACACATATTTAGAGAATCTTACATTAGCATCAAATTTTTTTTCACATAACTATAATAAATTTTAAGTTTTTTTTTGTTCTATGTGTGCAACCATTTCAAAAAAAAAAAATTAGAGTTAGATTTTACTAAATAATGAGTCATTACAACGTAAAAGAACCAACTTGACTAAACTATATGTTTAACTATTAACTAAATTACAAAGAATATGATAAAAGGAAATATAAAGAAAGCCACTACAAGCCGTTTTAATATTTAAAAATAAAACCGTAAAATTTCCAAAGCTTGGCCATCGAATTTGAAAAAAATGATAAACTTCAAGCAATCCAAGAAACATGTCAAGTGATTGATACTGAAAATAGAGAAAGAGTTTCTGTCATTAAGACGAAGAAGACTGAGGTATCCGAGGAATATTTTTGAAATAACATGACATCTGATGGGGTTTTAACAACTCAACCTAAACCACAAAGGTAATAATTAGATGACTAAGCAGCATCTGAATACATTCGATAAGCCTCAAACAAGGAGCAGATACCAAAATCACTTGTTGCAACATGCCTCATGTAAGATTTTTCAGCTTTGATTTGTAAATCTATTACTAATAAAATTTAAAGCTATATGCCTCTAAGAATGTCCACATATGATTCAAAAGTTCAATTCTATTGGTCTACATCAATATTTAAAATTAAAAAAATTTCCAACTTTTCAAATTATATTGTTAACAAAAAAATATTTTTATAGAAAAATAAAAGTTGAAGCTATATGCCTCTAAGAACATCCACATAAGATTTAAAATATCAAATTTATTAGTTCACATCAATACCTAAAATTAAAAAAAAAATTTCTAAATTATAAAATTACATTGTTAATACAAAAAAATATAGGAAAAATTGTTAATTAAAATTATTCTATTATTAATAACAGTTAAAGCTATATTATTTCAAGGCATCTCATCAGCATTTAAAAATTTAATTTTATTCATATATATTAATATTTTAAATTAGAAAAGTTTTATAATTCTAATATTATGGTTAAAAAATAAATTAAAAAATAAAGAACTCTCTATTAAAAACAAAAAAGACAACATGATATTAAACTTTTCATTATTACTGTTTAAGTTACAAATTTAATTATTATCTGTAAAAAAAATATATGCTACTTATACAAGTTTAAGTTACTTGATTTAAAGGTTTTTCACGTAGAATTTTAAATAACTAATAATTATGATTTATATTTATCTATATTTTTTCACATATGCAAAATATATTTCCAAATAAACTCATGTATTATATTATGCAAAATAATCAAAAAATTATATTTTATATATTTAACTTGGAATTGCAATAGATTAATATAGAAGTTCTTAATTATTCAATTTGTTATTTCATTTTTCTAAATTTGTATGTATTAAACTGTACCGGTTTTGCCTACTTAATATAAATTGAAGAAGTAAGAATGAATATGATGAAACCGAATATAATTACAAAAATCAATAAAATAAAAAAAATATGATATATTCATTGAAAAAACAGATATAACAAGAACAAAAATGAAGATGATGAAAAAAAAATTCATTGATATTAAAAAATATGACGTATAATCATTGAAAAATTATTTAAAAATTTACACAACCAATTGACAAAAAGATATTTAATTCACAAATTTTGTGTGATTTTATTTATTTTATATTCAACTATTTTTTTAGTTTCAAATTTAAAGTTGTTATTCATCTCAAAGCAAACATTTTATTTCTTAGTTTGTTTTTTAAATTAATATATCAAAATAAAAATTTGTATTGGTTAAACAAGAGAAGATAAAAGATTAAATTTAAATTTTTACTGTTTTGTTGTTTTAAATAACACATATATAATTGGAAAAAGTGAAAATGATGAAAATAAATTATCTTCATGATTTAAAGAAGTAAATGTATAATATTTTATCTTCATGTCAATACTATGTTTAAAAAGTAGTATTTGATTAATTTATTTAAAAATTTAGTTGGTTTGGGTATATTAACTTATAAGTGTTTGACCAAATAATACGTTTTTAAAATATGGCATACTGTATATAGATTCAAAATAAAACCGTTAAAACCTCACAATTTACATACAAAATTTTAGATTAACACCATAATATTTTCAATATATTATTACAACACTAATATATAATTTTTATTGAACTAAATGTATATAGGTTACCTTGATTTCGGTTTTGCCATTCTCTGGTAAGGCTGGTAGAATAGCTCTTCGATCTCCCAAGAACTTCTCGAGTGAATCGAAACTTCCAATCAGTTCATCATCATCTTCTTGTTTTATCGATCCGACCAACTCATTGTCATCATAGATCGGTTCTTCAAACTCATCATCAGTCAGGTCATCATTGCTTGGATCACCATCCACACGATATGGTGGATCACCAAGAGTCCCGGGAACATGTTCTCGGTCTCTCATCGCAGAGAAATCTAAAAAATTCAAAAGGAAAAGTAAAATTAAACAAGTGTTCTAATGGATTTAAGCTGGGATTCGCAACGAAACAAATCAAAGTCCCCGGCAACGGCGCCAAAAACTTGATGCGAGCAAAATCGGAGTTTGTTGTTTTCGTTTTATTAAGCTTCAGGTTTTAAATTTATAACCCTTAAATGTCTTCAAGTGCACAGATTTGTGTTGTAGTACTTAGGGTATCGATCCACAGAGACTTAGTTGTTTCAGTACGAATTCACAACAATGCTTGAATCAGATTAGAACTAAACATGTTTGGGTTTTGGTTTTGGGTTTTGGTTGTCACGAAATCTAAACTAGAAAGCAATTAAAAACAATTGAAAAACGAGAGCAAATGAAAGCAAGTAATAAGTGATTAAACAAAAGCAGATGAAAGCAGGTAATAAGCGAACGAAAGTAGAATGGAAACAAGGAAATTTGAAGGTTGTAAGCAATTAAAGACAAACGTTGGGCATCAAGGGGAATTTGCAGGGGTTCATGGACTAAGCTATGTCGATTTTAAACAAATGATAAAGGTAATCAACTACGTGTGTTCTAGAACTCAAGGCATGGAAGTATGAATAACCTACTTTCGCAGCACTAAACAACTATCTCTTGCAACCCTGATCAGTATGTTTCCACTCTGATCCTGGAAGGGAGAAGATGCAATAGCAGAACAAGACTCATCAACATTCACAACTCAACTACAGGTAGGTTTCCACTCCTATAGAATAATTGCTCGTTTCACCCTAGTTCAGACAATCAATGAACGCTTTCGCAACATATCATATCAGATCGGCTTCTAAGTGGCCAGCAGAGAATCACGCAGTAAGATTAAAGGCAAACGAAGAACATCTATAAGATTAATAATCCTAAATCTATTGATTCATAAGCAAAGACACATGAAATTCCCTTTGAAAAATCTCTTTAAACCCAACTGTGTAACTACTCAAACATATTGTAACAAAGCATCATAGAGTATTGAAAGTTGCAGGAAATTAAAGAAAAGAGGGAAGAAATACGGAGAACAGAGAAGCAGAAGGAGGCGTGATGGTCACTCCTGCGGCGGCTCCTCTTCGAAGACGGCGGCTCCTTCTCTCTAGGGTTGCACAAAATCTCTCTCTCTTTCTATCTTATGTCGTCTCCCTTCTTTAGAATGACCTAAAGAGGGTATTTATAACTTCTGGAGTTGTCATAGACACTTAGGGCTTCAAAAATAACGAAAAGAATTGATCTGGGCTTTAATTAAGTCGTCTGGAAAGTGAACGACTAATGGCCGCGGTCGCGGTGCACCTACCCGCGGGGAAATAGGTGTTGGCCACGGTCCCGGCTCATGGCTCTCTTCCGGAACTGCATTTTCTGTCATTCTTGCATCGGGAGTATCTGAAGATCTAACCGTTGGATTGTCTCCAAACCAAGTGCATTAGAAAGCTGGTTGGATCCTCTATGTTGTCTCAAATTTTGGGGGGTGATCAGACGATGAAAAGGTCTTCATCGCTTGTCATACTTCTGACGGTCTGCATTTATCCAAAATTGCTCATTTGTTCCAAATTGCATATCTTTTGCCCAAGTTTCTTGAAAAATCTTTTGAAACTCTAAAACATTGAAAACACTTTAAAAACTATTGAAAACAGAGTTAAAACACATGCATAAAACATAATTATGATCTATAAAAGTGGTCAAAATACGGTGTTATCATTGTTATAACATGATATGTATATGTCCTAGTTTGTTCATTTGTCAAAAACTAATTTTTTAAGTGAATCTTTAGCTGAAGCTCCTCCCGAAAGAAGATATATCGCTGTCAGTATTACACAGGTAGTCTATATTATCTACAATTTTTAAATGAAAAGTTTTGTATTTTTAAATTTCTATTTAATCTAGTGAATTACTGTTTGGAATTTTTTATTTTTGGAAACCATATGAGTAAGTAAGAACAATTACATGTTATGTTTTTTTTTTATAAAAAAAATTTTTAAAAAAAGGAAAAACACTTTTTTTGTTGTCTAAAGAAATTTAACGTACTAATGTACTATCTTACTTGATTCTTTTGAACAATATATCCAATATTATTTCTTTTTGTTTTCTGGATACATCAAAACTAACATGATATACATTTTTTTGTAAATACTTTATTTAATGATAAAATATCAGGAAATTGGTGGACAACGGATGTAAGAGATAAGAAACCAGATTTACATATCGGTTATTGGCCAAAAGAATTGTTTAATCTGATCAGTAATGGTGCAGACATAGTTGGAGTTGGAAGAGTAGTTCAGACTTTTCCTTTTGGTAGAAGTTCACCAAATGGGTAATGGTCATCTACCAACACAAATTCCAATGGCTTCAGCATGTGTTTCTGTACTGGAAGTCATGGATTCTAGTCGTAAGTTCAAGCCACAGAACAAATTTAAGTTTGAGTTGCTTTTCGATAGTAACATTAAATGTTATGGGTTTAGAACAGAATATTCTATTTTTCTGTTCACGTATGGTGGACCTGGAGGATATAATTTTGGAATTTAATAAATATTAGAGAAAATTACCTAGAATAACCTATTTTATTCTTGAAATAGCTAGAATAACCCATGATATATTTTATTACCCACATAACCTACTAATAAGTTTAAAATAATTATAACTCCTAAATTACTCTTATCATTTAATTTTAATTTTATTATTGAATTTTAAACTTGTTTAAAAATATTTACTTAAATCCAGTAATTATGTTTTTTAAAAAAGGAAATATCTCTAATTTAAACCTTAAATAATTATAATATTTAACACGACACAATTATTCGCCGACGTCTCTCTGTTCCTTCTCAGCAGCTGTTCTTTGGAGAAAACTCACCGGCCTTTTCAACATTACTAAGCCAGGCAAATCATTAACAAATTTGTATTAACTCCATCTGGGCAGAAATAAAACAGAAGGTTTCACTAAGGTATCTCTCTCTCCATCGTTTGTTGCAACAAATCTCATCTCTAAATTAAAATTTAACTAGATTTTAACCTTGTGCGCCCGCACGGGAATGTTTTATTTTTTATTTCTAATATAAGCTGCATTTATCTTTTTTGTTTAGATATAATTTATTTTTGTTATTTATTTTTTTAAATCAAAAAATTATTATCATATTTGAATTTTAAACAGTAACATTTGTATATTAGTAGAATAAGAGTATACGTTAATTAAGTATACATTGATCTAATGTTAATTATAAACTTTTTTATTATGTGAATTTAGATTTACATATAAACAATCTATATATCTATGAATTTGCTAATCCATCCATTTAGTTTTCTTAAATCATTTTTAATATCTTACATGTTTTGACAAACTAACCTGTATAAAACTATAATTATAATTATATAACCTTATAAATATTTACTAATATGGAATATTTGGACCAATTGATTATGAAAAAATATAATAAAATATTTATTTACTATTTGTGCTATTAAAAAAATGTATACATATATATATATATAAACGGGTTAACCTGTTAGTTTAATTGTCTCAAATTATCTTCATATCTTACATGTTTTAATAAATTAACTCATGGACCTTAAATATATATATATATATAACTTTAATCAGCTCGATCATATTATTATATAATATAAATATTTATTAATCTCAAATATTTGATATTTTAGACCGATTGTTTATGATAAAATACGATAAAATATTTATTTATTATGCATTTTTATAAAAATATTATTTAAATTTAAAATTTAAAATTAAATCTTTCCTGTATTTAAGAAATTCTAAAGTATTAAAATTATTATCTAAATTTTCGTAATAAAATTTAATAATATTTTTTTTGAATTTTTTGAATTTGAATTAAATTGAATGCAAATTTTTGTAACTAAATTTAATTACATTTCTAGTAATTTAAAATTTAAATTAAAGATGATCTAGATTTTAGGAAATCTAAAAATATCTAAATCAATAACTAATTTTCGGAAATTAAATATAAAAATAAAATAAAATATTATAAAAAAAACTTTGGGAGTGTTTGGACGCAAGCACTAAATGTGCTTCTGTTTTAATAGAATAGATATTTTGTGATTCATGTTTTTGCAAAATGTCAATTCAAACAAATGTGGATTTAGGATTTCCATTACGGTTATATTCACGTGATTCTGAGCCAAAACCTAAAAAAGCATCAATTACCATAGTAAAACTGAGTTTTTGGAAGAAGTAGAAAATGCTGTTGGAGAAGAAGTGTGGACCTACATCCGTGATTCTTCGCTGGGTGTAATTACACAGTTTGTACGAAATAAGTTCACTTGGTCGTCTAAGATCGTAGAGCATCTTCTTGTGAATCAACTTGCATGCAAAAAAAAGCATGAGGTAGTGCTTGTTTGGAAACACACCGGCTCGGTTCTCTTTGTCAAAGTTTGAAGACATAACGACTTTGAACTGTGCATCTTTTCCTGAGAGTGAGAATGATGTGGAATCCAAGGCACATAAAAAGTTGTGGAAAAAGTTGAAAGTACGTAGGAAGAGCCCTTGCAAGAAAGAGTTGAAAGCTGCTTTGGAAGACGTTTCTTCTTGGTCAAGAGAAGACAAAATTCGGTTTCCGTATCTATCTATTTTAGCAACTTTCATCATAGGTCAGGATGATAAAAAGAAGCTTCCGTTTGAATATGCTCGTATGGTTTTTGAATTTTGACTTGCCAAAATTTGAGAAATATCCTTTGGGGAGAGATGCTTTCAAGCGGCTGATTGAATCAGTAAAGCGTGTAGATTTGGAAGCTAATTCATACACATTAGATGGATTTGTACAAACGCTTCAAATATGGGCTTACAATGTCGTTCCCAGTCTCGGAGCAAAGATTGGTCGTCCGTCAAACGTTGATGGTCCTCCTATTCTGAAATTTAAAGGTTTAAAAGGATTAAACAAGATCAATCCATGTCGTCTCAGTTGCTGATAAGGTACGAGTATAGTTACTTGTGCATTGGTGCTGATTAAAATTATTTGAGAAATATTAATTCTAATTTTTTTTGAACTTGTAGAAAAACATCAAGAGTATTGTTATCAACCATTTGACGCCCGTTGTTTGGGCTGATAGAGTTGTCGATGATAAAATTGACGCTCTTTTGAAAGCCATATGTAAAAATGGTGGTTTAGGACTTGTGAATTGGGTGGAGCATGGGTCAAACAACATCCAAAAGGAAAAGAACATAACAGCAGACGTAGGTGGAGAGGATGAAGAGGGCAAAGAAGAGAGCGATGGTAAATGAAAACGCAGATCAGAAGTGATGACAACAGGCAAGAAGAAAATGAAAGCACCATACTCAACCACTTCGTGTGATCATGCTGAAGCACTACACTTGAGAATGGAACTTGAGCAACAAGCAAAAAAATTAGAGACAGTGGAGGCTCAGTTAGAATATATGGGAAAACAACTCAAGAGTTTTGAAGCAATGCACTCAAAGATTGAACTTTTGGAAAGAGATGTGATGCTACTGAGAGAGAAGTTCACGACACACGATAATAGTTTGAATGTGCAGAGTTTTGAAGCAATGCAGTCAAAGTTTGAACAATTGGAGAAGGAGGTGATGGTACTTAGAGAGAAGCCCAAGTCTAAAGAGGTACGTATGCATGCTTTTACTTATGTTTTGGTAATTTAATTTTAAATGTTTTCAAGTTATACGTATGTATTATTTACTTTGCAGATACTTGATCTACAAACTAACATGTTCCTTTTTTGATATGCAGACTTTTATAATACCACAACTGAAAGACGAGGACATGCCTTTTGATGATTTGTTTGCCAACATAAATGCTGTAAGAGACCAAATGGGTGAATCAGATGGAGAGAGCACGGTAGATGCAAGATACCCGATGGTAAAAATTCCAGATGCACAGCCTCAAAAATCTTCGCCTATAAAGATAATTCAGCCTACTGCCTCTGTTGCAGAAACGTTTATGCAGAAAAAAATTGACCAGACATTAAAGATTATGGGAGTAGACAACCAAACTAAAATTGCATGAGAGAAGAGCACAGGAGTGATCAAGCCAGGACCGGCTCTGCAAACACCATTTCGGAATACCATATCCATTGTAGGCAACAACAAACAAGTTATCCAGCCTAACATGATGCTCCAACGTGGTTACGATCCATTCGCCCCAGTGGATGTGCAGAAAATTAAGATTTTGGATGACTGGTTGCAATTAGATGAGTAAGTTATTTGTTTCTAATTTTTCATGTTACTGGTGGCACTGTTATGTCCTCCCATGTTACATTGTGAGCATGTGTATTGTTTACGTAGCTTGTGGGTTTGCTGTTCAGTTGCCACTTTTTCTGTTTTTATCCTCTTTAGTGGTGGTTGCTTGCCCATCACCTTTTCAAGTGCAGATAAATATCTTGATTTCTTTGGCCTACCTACACCACGTTTTACATCTGGTCTTTTTCTTTGGTAAGTCTGCATGTGGTTCCCACTCATTATCTTCAGGATTAATTGACTCTGCATATGCACTGTACAAGGTACTCTTTGTGTAGTATGGATGCACGAGAGTTTCCAAAGATAGGTTTGGTCGCTTCCCAATAACAGCAAGAGCATGTTCACAAGGTATCTTATCTATGTCGTATACGCGACAAGTACAACTCCTCTGTTACCAGTACGAGACGATTAAACTAAATTAGTAACACAATAACAACATGTTCTAAGATGATAATAATAAGATAATATTCAGAGAATATGAGTAGAAAAAATAAAAATCATACCTGTTGCATATTAACAACACAAGCAAATGCACCGTCAGTGACATGGCTACGATGTGCATCTATAGGATGCACCGTAAGAGTACTGCCAATATTGCATCGATATGTCAGTTTACGTTCGACACTTGGAGTAAAGAATGTTTGCAGTGACATAGCTTGTTCCCACCGTTTCATAAACCACTTTGAAAATAGCTTCCAAAGCTCTTTTAAAAAATAAGCAATTGAGTACTCGCGGGTATCTTTAAGAACCTTATTGATAGACTCAGCAATGTTGCTAGTCATTATGTCATATCTATCTCCTTGAAAATTTTCGCGAGACCACAAACGAACATCAGCCTTCTCCAAATATGTTGCAATATTAGGATTTTACCTTCGAATCTCGTCAAATAGTGCAATAAACTCAGAAACCCTATACACCCTTGCAGCTTTTTTAACCAACTTTAGTGTACTATTCTCTTAAACTTCATAATGAGGTTTTGATGGAGATGATATGTACATATTCCTCTATGAGCTTGTGGGAACACCTTTCGAACAACTTTCTAATGGATCGATGTCTATCAGAAATAATAACCAGCTCTTGTTGGTTGGCACAAATCATACGTAATTGGGTTAAAAACCACTCACATGAAGCATTATTTTCAAAATCTACAATCCCAAAAGCTAAGGGAAATATCTCACCATTTCCATCCTGCGAAGCCGCTACAAGTAAAACACCCTCAAACTTTCCTTTCAAATGAGCACCATCAACCACAACCACATTTTTTATAAACTGAAAACCATTGATACATGCACCAAATGCAATGAACAAGAACCTAAACCTGTCTTGCTCGTCGCATATAAGTCTAGTAATTGTACCTGGATTCACTGCTTCAATCTTATGAAGAAACATAGGCAAATCTTCATAACCACTTTCCCATGTACCTTGTTCAAGCTCACGTGCATGCACTAATGCTTTGTACGACTTCCAGTAATCAATATCAATACCATACACCGCCTTCATGACATCCATAATGTGCATAGGTCTAATTCCAACACCAATTTTTCTAAATTTCTCAAATATAATTCACCAATACACTTTGACGTAGCTTGTCGATGACGAGAACACCTCTCCGTGACTAAACATGTATGAATGTCTATGTATTTTCACACTTTAAACTCTGAAGATTTTTTGATTGCTGATGCACAAATCTTCCAAGAACAACCAGTGACTGAACATTTAAGTACCAACAAAGTTTTTGTCGACTTGTATGTTGAATAATCAAAGTTCTGAAAAATTGTGATTAGCCGCAACTTATGTTGTAACTCCACCTTGGAAGTACATACTTGCCCTACCCTAATACGCTCTAGGATCTGCAATATATTATGTGTGCCTTCTAAGCCACCAATCATATGCTCTCCAATATCCCCATGGAAAGACATATCTGAAGTAAACCCATATCTATCATCAATAGAACCATGAGTTTGTCCATCTTCATCAATTTCATCTAAGGAATAACTATGTGTCTCATTTTGACCAAATTTTTTAGGCATACCACTGTTGACCTCATTTTCTTCACGTCCATACGGAGCACCATTATATGAGTCTGCGAGTTTCCATAGACTAAATATGAGTCTGCGAAAATGGCTGTTGAAGTCTGCCAAAAAACTTGTGGATTTTATGCATGAAAATGGTTTTAGTTACCTGAATCTTCATGAACTTTGAATTCTGAAAACTGAGGAGGTGATGATTTTGTTCCTTTTTAACCATGGTTTGTAAGATTTAATGTGAGTACCAAGAAAAAAATAGTATTAGAAACAAAATACACAATCTGAGAAAAGAAGAAACATAACTAATCCTAACTCAGCAATAAAAGAAAATATAATTCAATTTACGATTTTTATTGGAGAGTAATAAATTTGATTGTTGATACCTTGTTGTTTAGTAGATTTAACAGTTGATTGTTGATACCTTGTTGTTTTGTAGATTTAACAGTTGAAAATTAAAAGATGACTCATGAAGAAGAAGAAACCATCGACAAAGGTTTTTCAAAATAGATTTCCTATTTTAAAAAACTGATGTTTTCCTTTTACTGATTTGCTTTTAATGTTAGTTTTATTTAAGTTGATTGGATTTGCTTTTTTAATTTATTTTCTGTATTTTCTTTTAATTATATATTAATTTTTTTTTATTATAAGTGTTGGTATATTTGTAATAAGTAAAATATTATAAGGGTAGTGTAGGAAAAAAGTTTTCCAAAAAATTTGTTAATTTTTCAAAGGTTATTTAGGCTATTTCTCATATTTTTTTGGGTTATTGTAACAAATGTCCCTAAATATTATCTTTAGAAAAGAATATCAATACTTGTTCTTTATAATATATAAAATTATCCTTAAAAAGAATATCAATACTTGGTCGCATCGCTAACATAAAACGTATAGCAAACTATATACCATTGCAAATTTGTGATACCAATTTTGCAAGACACTATCATTGCACAAATTTTTTGATGCCCGCCAAAACAAAAATTCGTTGTCAGTTTTATCACATGATGACGTACGTGCAACAAATGTTTTTTTAGATTTCTACAGCAATATATGGTCGAAGACTCAAAACTATATTGCGAGTCGTTTGGTCACTGTTTGTTTGCGGCATAAATATTTTTCATAATATATATTTTGGTATTTTGACATATGAGCTATTTCAATTGCAAAGATTTAAAATCGGTTAGGAAAAATTAATAAAATATGCAACGATTTATCTATTACATTTTGATGATTATTAAACTATTACAATAAAGCTAAAAATAATATATGTAGTACTAAACAACCAAAGATTTCAACTTCCAGAGAATCATAAATACAGAAATAGTTAATTAAAAATATCAAACCAGAAATAAAATCAACTATTAGTATTTCTTGTGCGTCTTTCCAAGAACTTCAATCCATGGTTTATTCGTCTCTTCGTTCTACAGAATACCAACATACAAAAATTATCGATGAAAAAATGTAAGAAATATAATAAAAAAATAACAATAATGTTGTTTACTAAGAAGAATTTCGATTTGAACTTGTCATAGACATCACTGAAGCACATGATCCAATAAAATTCTTCTTGTGCTTTAGTGATGTCTATGTCAAGTCCAAATCTAAATTCTTCTTGGTATAGACATAAGTAATGTCCACTTTTAGAGTTTTTTTACAGAATATTTTACTTGTATATATAGACTTAAATATAGAAATATATGTTTGCATATCAACTTTACGAGAGAGAAAGGATAACTGTGTTTCACATTAATTACTCAAAGTATGTACGAAGTATATATATATATATATATATATATATATATATATATATATATAATAACCACATGGTTAAGCTGAAGGAGACTTTAAACCAGTGTTAATCTAATCTATATACAAACCAGAATATATCCGGTATCTAATATTGCATTTAATTAAGAATTTATTTAAGGAAGAACCTGGACTAAACATCGCCTTCATCTTCTGTAGGAGAAGGGTGAACCTTCCGGTTCCTTCGGTTATAGCAGCACAACTAGCAGCACATGATTAGTAGAGTAAGTAGAAGACAAACGAACGGAATGCTCATAAGCAAGAATAAAAAAAACTAAATGGCGATTCTTCTCAACTCGCGAAGCTTTAAGGTTATTAGACATCGAGACAATTATTGTTCGCAAAACCAGAGAGAAATTGTGAAGTAGATTTTTAAGATGTTATATTATATTATATAATATTACAGTAAAAGTTACCGTATGTTGATATTGTATATACATTACGCATAATATGTGGACACGATAATCCAAATAAGGGAAAAGGAACCACAAAAAATTGTTTTTTTTAAAGGATGATGATGTGATTTCTCATCAGTTTTTGGTTAGACTCCATAACGTAAAAGATGTTTTATAATTATAGAAAGAGTGTGTTGGTACTTTTGAGTTTATAATGTCCAAAATAGATATTTTGAGTTTTTATTACAAAAAGACACTTTTCTACTATTTGAGCACTGAAAATAACTAAAACCCTTTTTATTAACACACAATTACTTATATATATTCTTTCTTTATTTAATATTATATTAATATCACATACTCCTCATAATTGTTTGTTGTTATTTATCTATTATTTAAAAAATAATTGAATAATTATTTTGACATTATAAATTATATAATTTTTTTCTTAATATTTTGATACCTATTTTATATTTTTTAACTTATTTTTTTTGTCGTTTAATGATAAACATATACGTATCCATATAGTAGCGTCCATGTGGACACAAATATATATAGATATCTATGCAATTATATAGATATATATGTATATATATAGTATCCATATAGTAGCGTACAAATGAACACAAATATATAGATATATATATATGCATATTCACGTACATAAAATATAGATGGATATAACTATAGATACAAATGTATATTTACATGCATATCCACGTGTATATATTATAGATGGATGTAATTATATAAATATATATGCATATTTATATGTGTTTCCATATAGTTGCATGCATATAGATGGATCCCGTGCGATTTAATGTGTGGAAACTAATGAATTAAGGTGAATCTCATGCGATTTAGTGTATGGAAGCTGATGAATAAATTTAAGTGGGTCTCTTACGTTTTAATATTTTTCTGTAGATAAATAGAATATAAAAAAAAGCAAAAAAATCAAAAAATGGGAGCAAAATAAAATAAATACCCTCTTTACAAAATTTTTTTTTTGGTAATTATACTTTAAAAAAGTACCACAAATAGTAATATTCTCTTATAGAAACGAACTATACAATTTTATAATTGGAGAAATCAATCAACTAAGTTATCGTCCACATCTCGTTCTCGTTCTTATACTTGAAACCAATCAAACAATGTATGCATCAGTTTTAAAATAAATTGCAGATAAACCCAACCGGGGTTAGCTTTAGAGTTAATGTTATCGTCAACGTACCTATGTGATATGAATTGCAATTATAAGTACCCTCTTATTAATTCATTCATCCTTATATACCTTATCCATAGATGACTGTTGTGTTATATTGTTGAGATGACAGATTTGTCTGGGCTTGACGTTGATGATTTGGCCAATTTTTTATTTACCTTTGTGATCATTTTTGTGTGAAAACCCATCCCCTAAATATTTGTGAAAACCTATCTCCTAAATATTGGAAGCAATATTTTAAAATTTTGCATTATTTAATTGATTAATTCTAACGAAATTTTTTTATTAATGTATTTAACCCCTTTTTTCAAGTCAGAACGTTTTCTCTAATCGTCTTTACATATCTAATTTGGATACATTTAATAATGTATATCAAAAATAGTTTCAAATGAAATATTTAGCTTTAAGAAAACTAACTAGATTCTACCCTTTATTTTTTTTAATCTAATTATATAATGTAATTTGTATTTTATTTTTTTTTCTAATAAATGATAAATTTTATTTTTGTGTTTAGATAAAATCTATTTTTAAAAATTTATTTTTTTAATAAATTTGACCACGATTATAAAATTATAATTTTAATCCGTCTATTCGATTATTTCGAAAAAGACTATGAATATAAAACATAATTTTACCCTATTTGTGCATATTACCATATAATATATATATATTTTTTATTAATTTTAAATATTTTTAATTTTAAAATAATTAATTATTAAAAATTATATAATAATATATATTGTTTATTATCTTATTTAAATTTGGATATTTAAAAAGAAAATTATTTATATCTTATTTACTATTTTGTAAAAATAATAAAAACTGATTTTGTAATTTTGACAATTAATCATAACTATATCTAAGAAAATCTAAACTAGTTGAATTAAAATTTAAAATTTTCCGAAATTAATTTTAAAGATAAATTCAAATATATTATTTTATTAGTTTTCAGAAATAAATAAAAAGATAAATAAAATTAAAATTTTTGTTTGGCAATAGAAATAATAGATATCCACAAAGAGAATAGTAGAAATCTATAAAAATATCTGTTTGAACACAATACATGCTTCTGTTTTAATAGAGAAGATTTCCTCTTGTAATCTGATTCTCTTCGTAGTGACTGAAAAAAAAAAACAAATAAAGAGAGACTAAGGGGGTGTTATTCAATCATGAATTTAAAATAAATTTTCTATGTTTTATAATCTTCTAGATTTAAAAATTGATATCAGTTTGATGGATTCATTTGTTTAGATTCTAAAATCTCTGCAATATACACTGGATTTTGATTCTAATAATTTACTCATAACACTCTATTAAAATTGATTTGAAATGACTTAATGTACAAAGATTTTAAAAATTATTTCGTTTTGAATAACACTGGATTTTAATGAAAGATTTGAAATCTTTATTGAATAACACCAAACTTTAAAACCTCTTAAATATGATTTACAATCAAAAAAACCAATAACACTTGATTTTAAAACATTATTTAGAATCATTAGTTGACTAATAGTGGATTGTGGTTGGATTTAAATTCTATTAAAAACCATGATTGAATAACACCCTTTAACCCAAAAAAACGAAAAAAACATTTAAAAGTCATATATCATCACAAAGGATTAGAAGAAGGAAATATGATCAGCCTCTGTTTCTCTATATTTACATACTTTCCCAAAACATCTCTAAAACCTATACACAAGCCAACAGGCCCTCTCCATTAAACCGGGTTTCTTAGTTGTCCAGCAGAGAATCGTCTTCCCTGTTTCAGTCAAAGTAAAAGTGAGAAAACAAGAGCTATACGAACAAGGGATATGGTAATGTTGTATTGTTCAGAGCTTGTGTATTAGTTACCAAAACTCATGTCCGAAATGATCAGATGAATCAGAGTTTTCCTGTTCATGATCGTATCTCTCATATAACTGTGTGGATGCTCGAAAAATGGAGTGGAACATAGTGAGAATCATTATGCAAAAGGCGGAAACACAGATAACCTTCTTGGTTATGTAAGGAAAAACAAAACATGATTCCAACCTTGTCAAATTTCGCAACAGCTTTCGAATCTGCCTCATCATCTGCCTGCAAACAAGGGCGGAGGTAGTGAGGGCGGCACGGGGCCATGTTCCCCCTACTATTTTTTATTTTTTAAAAATATTTTAGGTAAATTTAATTAATTTTTTTTAATTTAGTGGTAAAAAAGAGAAAGTTGCCCACAACAAAAATTTGTTTTCCTTGTTTATAAAATTATGCCTCCGACTAAATGTTAGTCTACATCCGCCACTGCCTGCAAATAGGTCATCACTGTGTTCAACAACCTTTGCAAGCTTCAAACTTTGCAAAGTGTTTCAGTGGAAAATGGAATGCAAATGTCACGACTCTTTTTGACTAGTTATAAAACCAAAGAATATCACAAAAAGTTTCAATCGGAAAACCTTAAGCAATCAATCTTACTCTAAAGCTAAATCAAGTATGCATATAAAATTTAGATACACATGCAAATGTTGCTGGCCACATGGAAGAAAATCAATCAACTAAGTAATCCTCCACATCTCAGTTCTTATACTCGATTAAGCAAGAATTTTCAGATGCATCAATTCATATCCAGAGATATGAGCTACCTTAAAGATGCTTTTAGCTTCTTAGTTTAATTTCCTGCTGTGTGCCAAATCAACCACTGCAGCACGGGCTATGAAAGGCTTTTGTTCCTGGAAAACAAGTAAGAAAAATGCAAAAAAAAACCCACATATATATTAAGGCTTGCGGCAGAAAAAGAATGAATTTTTTGAGTGATTTAAGATGAATAATCTGATACCTCTTCTGGCATGTTTTTCCACACATTGAAACATATTCTGCTAGATCCACCAAGTTCCCACGGTAATTTTTCTTAAAATCCTTTCTAGAGGAGAGAAAGAGTTACAGGAGAATCAAATTACTACTCAGAATCACTTTACATTGCCAATTTTTCTCATATTTTTTGCATCTATAATCACGCCACCAAGAAACCAACAAAAAGGGTCCAACATTTCACTTAAAAGGAACGAGATTGACCATACGATTAACCAAATAATATGTTTTTGAAATATGACATACTATATATAGATTCAAAACAAAACCGTTCAAACCTCATAATTTACATTAAAATTATTAGATTAATACTATAATATTTTTCATATAATATTAACACCGTAATATTTTTCATATAATATTAAAATATTAATATATAAAATTTATATCTTAATAAATATAATTGTATTGTATATAATTTTTATCAACAAAATATCCATGCATAACATTACTGTAATATGGGCAAAAAATCTAGTACTTACTAAAAACATTATGCTAGTGTATTCACATTTCAATAAATTTCCAATATTGATAGTTTGAATATCTACAATGATAAGTGTATATTTAAAGGTGATTTTACTCAGTACCAAAATTTGACCAATTAATAAGCTATATACCAAAAGATACTTCAAAATTGAGTGTCATTTGCCACATCCTCTTTTCTTCACCTTTTTACCCCTACTTACAAGTAACATTATCAGCCGACAAGAATATAAGCTTTTCTGGCAAAAAATCTTGTGAACCTATCCACTTGCATTTTATTTGAATAAAATTAATAAACTATTATTTACTATATTTTTCTTTCGAGAATAAAATAATATAATTTTGGATGAAAGAATGTTAACATTAGATGTCTACATGACAACAATAGTGGTGCTAACTTAATGATTTTTCATTTAAATTTGATAATGATCATAACTAGGTTAGCATTGAACAAAGTTATCTTTCATTTTCAATACAATATACTATTGAATTGCTTAGCACAACAAAATGAATTAACATAGATAAGGTGATCAAGTTATTATATATAATATAGTTAACGTATATATAGTTAGCGGATATTTACTATGTTATATTGTTAACGTTGTTATCATATAAAGTGTTAACGTGCTAACAATAATATCTGATTTTTGTAACGTGCTAATAGTAATATCTGATTTTTGTAATGTGCTAATAATAAGTTAATTTGGCAAAGCGATATTTTATTATAATTAAATTGTTTAGCACAACAAAATGAATTAACATAGATAAGGTGATCAAGTTATTATATATAATATAGTTAACGTATATATAGTTAGTGGATATTTATTATGTTATATTGTTAACGCTGTTATCATATAAAGTGTTAACGTGCTATCAATAATATCTGATTTTTGTAACGTGCTAATAACAACTGGTTTTTATAATGTGCTAAGAATAAGTTAATTTGGCAAAGCGGTATTTTATTATAATTGTCTAACAAATAGATTGATAAGTATGTTGATGATGGTAACAATGTTAACAATTTGATATTCTTATAATTGATTGCTGAGTTTATATGGAACAATTTAACAAATATACTTACTGTTAAGAAATATATTGTATGATTAACATTAAATACATAGATGGTTACAGAAAAAAACAAGTAAACAAATATGAGAATAACAAACATCACACTCTCTGCATTCATCTATCTCCTTTCTAGTTATGTGACCTTGCATAATGAATATTACAATTTCTCCTGTATCGTGGTTTGATGTGATCTGCAAGATACCAAAACTTTGTAGAACTTCGCCGATGTTTATTTTGTTAACATGACATAAGTTAACATCTACATTACTGATAACAATAATTTTAACGCTAACAATGATATCAAATGAGAGATTAAATTAATATATATAGTAAAATTACTGGACACAAATATTTATTTTGTTATATTGTTAACGTAGTTAGCATATAGAATGCTAATATGTTAACAATAATATCTGATACTTTACATATATGTGTTAAACCAGTAGTTATCAGATTAAATCAGTTATTACATCATACATGAAGAATTATCAATTTTGAATGCAACGATAATAATAACAAGGTACACCTACTTTTCATGTGATAATATATTAGGTTATTATGTTGAGTTATCACATAACAATAATAATAACTATATTAACTACCTCAACGAGAAGTAACGATTATCCGCAGATAATTAGCTTAACGATCAACATCGAGTATCTACATCTAACATCACAAAAAATTAGATTTAGACAGAGAATCAACCATTGTCGCTGATCTGCCAAAAAAAAAAAGATCTTGATTTAGACAGAGAACCAAAAATGTTAACAATTTGATGTTCGACAATGATAACTAGTTTAACGACTACGACGGTTATCTAATTCTAAAATCACAATAAAATTATATTTAGATAGATAACTAACCGGTATCACCAATCCAAATGGCTAAAGTAAGAACCACCAACAACATCAGTCTTTAATCTTTAATAAATCGCCACCCAGAGATCTAAAACTATCCACCTAAAGATGTAACATCTCTTCATTTATCACATTTTTTTATCAATGGAGTTTGAGGCTCTTTCTAAAAGACAACATGAATTTGGCCGACACCGAGTATAAGCTGTGGCAACTCTAAATCTGTCATATTTTCTGAAAAAAAATGGTTAGAAAACGAGTTTTTCTTCAAAAATCTGTGGATTTTACCTGAAACGTTAAGGTTCTTTGTAAGGATGGTCAGTGGAATATGGCACTATAGATATGTATAGCCTTCTGGAATCGAAGAATGATCAAAATGGAAAGATAAAAGAATGCCTGGAAAAGAGAAAACTGGAACGATGGAGAAGACGATACACACGAAGATGATAGAGACTTTATTTTTTTTTATTTATTCTTTTGATTTTGATGACAAAATAAATATTTAGAATATCTATGAGATAAAAAATATATATAAACCTGACATATTTTCTCTTTGAGGTCCACATGCAGGTGATTACAAGCTATAAGTAGAGAATGAAGGTTGCAAGCATAATAGGGACTGAGTGGGAATTTCATAAGCTACAGTACAGCTTGAATAGTGGTTGACCGAGAAAACTAATATTGATGTTAATCAATGGTATCTAGTGGTAATACCCTATATTTAATTACTTACTTAGTTACAAGAGTTAAATGACTCAATACCAACAGCTAACTAAAAAATTAGTTAAATACAATGAATAAATAAAAATTAAGTATATAGGAAAGAGAAAACAAAAAATAACCAATAATATCCTTCTTCTATTAAATATTTATATAAATGTCATTGTCTGAGATTTTTGTTTTCCAACAAACTATGTCAGTAACACTGTTCATTACCAACTTCCGATAACACTATTCATTATCCATTTTTTATCGACAGATACTGTTCATCATCGAAAATAATAAACAAATAGTAATTATGATCGTTAACTATTTGCTTAACATAATAACTACTATATCATGATAAATTTATTTGATGGACGTGATAACAATTATATGTACATGTGATATAGAATAATATGATAACGAGCTCACATTTGAATAACATGTTAATTTTTAATAGATAACTATTTTATTAACGTGTTAACACAAATATCCAGTATTTATAACATGTTATCACTATTATCCGATACTTATAACGTGTTAACAATAATATATGAGACTTGTTAATGTGATAACAATAAGATCTGATGCTTGTTAACGTGTTAATAGTAATAATTGTTATTTGTTAACATGATAGCAATAAGATCTGATGTTTATTAATGTGTTAACAATAATAGTTGTTACTTGTTAACGTATTAACAAATAATATATGATATTTGGTCACATGCTAACAATAAAACTAATACTTATTAACATGATAATAAAAATCAGTACTTGTTAATAACAAGACGATAGTGATGTCACTTTCGTCGCCGTTGTTCCACCATCATCACTCTTGTTATAGTCATCACTACCTTCATTGTTGTTATCATTTTCACACTCACTCTCATCAATTTACACCTTAGTCTCTCGTTTTTTTTCCTTTTTTCGTTTTTTTATCTCGTTTCTATTTTCTTTCATTTGAAAGTGGTTGAAGAAAGAAAAAAAGAAATATGTAATATCTAAAAAATAAAAGAGTTAAATAGGGTTTTGCTTATGAACAGTGGATAGTGGATGATAAAAAAATATTTAAGAGAAAGAACTAATTATGCAATTATTCATGGGTATATATTGGTATTACTCTACTTACAACTCAAAAGAAGACTAGAGACTAAAAGTAAAAACTATTAATAAACGGAGGGTGATAAAAAAAAAAAAAAAATAGTCTACTAAATCCCTAATCTCTCAAATCGCAGACGATACTTGTCTCTCTCATCTCCAGCGTCGGATCAATCTCTCTCTCCATCGCCGAACGGCGATAAAACTCTTAAACCTCTAATCCCGCTCTTTTTTTTCAAATTACTTAGTAATCTCATCTCACTTCCTCCATTTTCTGGTTTCGTCTTTAATTCTTCCGATTTCCGCCATGAAAGCGGCGGAGATCAGAGCCCGAGGTCGTCGAATGTTCGTGAGCAAGATAGGTTTCTTCCCATCGTTAACATAAGCCGTATCATGAAGAGGGGTTTACCTGCCAATGGCAAAATTGCCAAAGATGCCAAAGAGACCATGCAGGAATGCGTCTCTGAATTCACCAGCGAGTAATGGCTTTCTCAAATTTTCTAAAAGTTTTGATTTCTTTGCTGATTTATGTTTTGTTCTGTGAATTGTAATTATGGGTTGCATCAACATCTGATTTGGTTGCGAGAACTGATCCTTAAAGTTGGGTTACCTTTTTTGTTTCCTTCATTGTTATGAATCTCTCTCCTTTCTTTTGTTTCTTTGTTTCTTTGTAATTAGATTATTAAGTTAGGATTCTGTTAATTCACTTGTAAAATTTGGGATATCAGTGAAGTTTCTGATGGTATTGTGCATATTTTGAGTGATATCTCTCAGGTTCAGGTCGAATTTCTATGTTAACCATGTTGTATGAATAGCTTACCTAGTCTGTTTTGTATCTAAAGTTTGTGACAAACTAGTATAAATATTGCAGCAGATATATTCTTTAGGTGCATTCATTATCTTCTTTCTCTTCTTTTTTTTTGTAAAGGGTTTTCAATTGAATGTATTAAACCAACTCTTTTTTTATACATTTTAGCAAAAAGGAAAGCGAAACCATACTGAACCGGAAGCTAGTTCTCGTGAATGGAAAGCCGCAAAGGAAGAAGAAGTCTCATGCTTCAGGTTAGATGTCAAACACTGAACCATCTTTGTAGGATTTTTAGCCCCATTTTGAATCTTTCCTTTGAATGGAAGAGGCTCTAATATGAACACATCGATGGATGATCTTGATGATTGTCTTTTTGGGAATGTTACGAGAACTATGGAGTCATTGGTTCCATTCTCTCCTAGAATGGATATTTATTCTGTTCTTGGAAATTAATCTCATAAACTTTTTTGTGCATGTCAGGAATAAATCTTTCTCTGTTCAAGAGAGATATCGATGAACTCATAGACGAGTTTGTGGAGGTACAGACTTTTATTTATGTTTCACCATCTTCGTTAGTTATTTCAGTTTTCATTTCAAATTTGTTTTCAAGCCTTCAATTTTTTAAGTCTCTGGTTTTATTTTCAGGGTGATTTGACAACGTTCGCTGAAATGAAGAGGGTGTGGCTATCCCGAAAGTTTTCTTATATATATGAAGCCAATCGTAACACCAGCTTAGCCTTTTTCATGCAGTCACTATATGCTCATACCATCGGTAAGTTGGGCCCTATACATAAAATTTTCTTCGTCACATTGTGCTTGTTTTCTTAGCTAAGCTCACAAGCCATCCTTATGTCTACAGGTCACATGGTTAATACTGGAGATTCTTTTTCACGAAGACTTGGAGGTCTTTACTGTCTCTATTGCCTTCATGAGACCCAACCTTTTAAACCCAAGTTCAGAATCTATACCTCACTTCGTCAGTGTTTACCTTTGGTTGTTTTGGTGAGTTTAATAATGGGTACATAACGATTTGATCTATATTTTTCACTAGTTTCTTTCTTCAAACCTAAAATGTGAAAGCTACTGTGATTGAGGTTTAGCTGATTTCGACTGTTTGTTTGTATTATTTTATGCTCTTACTGAAAGCAATTACTTTGAAAGGTCTCCTCATCGCTAGAATCATTATTGACTTGTACGGCTCTCATCTTGCAGAAGAGCTTGGGAAACTTAGGGATCTTATAGTTGAGGCAAAAGATAAAGGTGTAGAGATAGCTACTGCTGTGGCAAAACAACTGCTTGATAAAAACGTGTTCATATACGGAGCTGTGGAAGTTGATGAAGCGTCTGTAACCGAGAAACTCAATCAATCAACCGAGCTACAGAATGCACTTGTGCGTTGTGCATATGAAAAGTATGTCATTTTGTCCCTAATTTTTTTTTATTTCGGAGGACTAACAAAATCGTAATTTGAAATAATCTTTTTAGTGATATGATTCTCATCTTGATATGAACAGATTAAACTCTAACACCGAGATTGAGCAATTTATTCATCTGGATATGGTGAGTACGAGATATTTAATCTTTTAAGAATTCACATTTCAGAGATTTGCACATTTGAAGATCGCTGTTGCTCTTTCCCTAAGATAAAAGACAAAAGATTATACAGATGTATATGTCCAACATTTTGATTATTTTCTCTACACTAAGTTATACCTATATTGTCCCATTCTTGTTGCTTTTGTGCTTATCAGGGTAATGAAGTTGATCTGAGTTCCCTACATAAAATGTCTATAGAATATGCAGAGGCCAAGAAGCGCGCAATCAAAGGTATGCCATATTTTTTTACCATTGATGCTATTTGCCTCCCATCTTATATTCTTATACAGCAAGAGTGTTTAGTTTATTTGATTTCGACCTCTGTAAGATTATAGGCATGTGTGTAGTAATATTTTCTTGTGGTACCATCATGATTCATTATGTTTATATCGATTGTTTGGTAATCTTTTAAGGCGCAGGAGAAATAGTGGAGATTGAGGACATAAAGCACATAGCGGAAGAGAAAGAGTTGATGGGAGAGAGAGTGGAGAAACTGAAAGAGGAATGGGATTCGCAAAAACTCTCATTTTATGAAAAAACAAAGCTTGATTCTCTTGATACGACACAGAAACTTGTGAAAGATGTTGCACATGATGAAGGTGATGGGTTTGATGAGCTTGACCGCTTGCTTTCTGAGAGCTGATTTAGCTATTGCAATCACCGGTCAAAGTTTTTTTTTATCAAATGCCGGCAGCAAATGAAAAGCAATGGAATTTTACTGGTAAGTTTGTGTCAATCAGACTCTCTATCAAATGTTTATCCTTTGGCTCTGACAAACGAATTTTTTTGATCAGGTTAAGTGTCAGGAGCTACAATACAGTCTAATAAAATCAAGAGAGCAAGGGGTTGATTAGGAGAATATATTGGTTAAGTCTTGTTGTGAACTTAGTATTGAACAATGGGATCAAGGATGTCAGTTAGTGTCAAATGCCTATGTCTGCAATTGTTTTATAGTTTTCCTCTGATCGCTGAGATCTGATTTGCTGTATTTTTTTTTTTTTTTTGTTTATCAAGCTGAGTAACATAACAGACTCATTGACTCGTTACAAGCGTAAACCAAAGAATACAAATATCGGTTATAGATGTTGTTGACACAAAATATATATATTTGCAATTGGCGTCGTACTAAAATCGATTAAGGACATATTGTTCTTTGTCAAGTAGATTCAGATACACCATGGCATCATTTATATGTTCTGAAGAACCAAGACTTGATAATTAAACTGTATACAATTCAGAATAATAATGATTATTTTTTAGAGTCCATTGTAAATTAGGACATGACGATTTCGGCTTTCGTGTTCTTAAAAAAAGTGAACTACATTGTTGGAAATTTCACGTTAAGTTTTTTTTCATACTACCCTCTATTTATGTGGATTTAGTAAAGAACAATTAAACAACGGTATGTTCTACATTTACTAAATGCCTAAGGATTACCGAAGATAAATAAATTCATGGAAAGCTTCTTTACTAAGCTTCTCTATTTTATAAATACACTACTCGATCCTCTACTAAATTCCTAAGGATTACCAATATAGCGAGGATCGAGAACCAGCTTCTCTATTTTATAAATGGCTGAAGTACTATGAACTAAGTTATTCAAGAAAAAAAAAATTGTAAATACAACCAATATCACATGAGATACATTTTTAAAATACATTTTTTGGTTGATGGTAGTTTTGATCATAGAATTGCTAAAAATGGCACTCCTCAACAAATCTATTGAAAATACTATCATTTATTTTTATTATATTTTTGAAACATTTATATATAGATAAAAATATAGTTCAAAAGCATAAATATTTTTAGTTTTTCCCTTTGTATTGTTTAATTTTTTTTTTGGTTGAAATTGTACTCCATTGTTTAGTTGAAGATGATAAATATTAATTTATGATGATTTTTAATGTTTATGATGTGTCAGATTAAGTTATTCCAAAAGGTTATCTTTCATTTAACATTTCAATTGCTATCATGTTTCATATATATGCATATTTACATCTTAATCATTTCATTCTGACAATTATAAGTAAAAACTTACCAAAACATATATATATATATATACATTAAAGATTAATCAAAATATTATAACTGATTCATTGTATAATAACAATACAAGATTGTGGATAAAAAAATCACAATACAAGATTCTTTCACGTGTATTAGCTTTCGAAATCAGTCTTTTTGTTGAGAGATGACCCTTTGAGTGACCCTGCAAAAGAAAAAGAAGAGAAAAAGCTTAAGATGATGATGAAGAACTAAGAAGAAGAAGAGAGAAATGTCGAAGAAGAAGAAGAAGAAGCAGAACTAGTCAACCAGAAGAAAAGTCAACTATGGAGAACAAGATGGGCCTCGTGTTAGAAGGAAATGGGCTGCAAATTTGTATCAGCCGAAGAAAGAAATCTCGAGTGTGTATGTGTCTAAGTCTAAGTCTTAGTAGCAAAAGTAGGTGTAATAATAGTTAAGTGGTCAAAGGTCCTAAGGATTAGTTAGAGTCTAAATGGAAGTAGTGTGGCTAATGTATAATGACCTAGGTGTCAGGGTAAGGTGAGTGTAGTGATGAGAGCTAGTATGGTTAGGAGAGATGCACTATATGTATGTGCAAGTGGGTGTGTAAAAGATGCAGAGAACAATGATATTCTCATGTATGGTTAAAAAAAATCGATGAATGAAGAAAGAGTTTAAGAGAAACAAAAAAATCTAAAACAGAAAAGAGAAAAGAAACAAACCTGAGTGTTCTTAAAGAGAGTTAATAAGAGAATGTCAACACTTTTAACCACAAATTTTATATAAATTTGTGGTTAAATTTTATATAACCACAATAAAGTGTAATGCATATTGCTGTAATTGCAAGAATACTAAAGTTGACTTTTTTGCCTTTTATAACCCACAAAAACGAAGAGCTAAGCGAAAAATGAAGAAGAAGCAATTCCAAAAGAGAAGAAGAACAAAAAAATGAGTTCTTCATCTTCTTGTAGGAAGTTTCTGGATTCAAGATTTGTGATCGGAGAAAAAGAAGTAACAAGAATTTTTATTCTGTTTATTGTTATGACTGTTTCAGGTCTGGTTTTATACAAAACAGCTTATCCTCTGCAACGACTTGATGTCGTCAACGGTCTCACCTCTCTTCTTGCTTCTCCATCTCCACCATTGCCAGATCTTAAATCATCAGAAATTTCTCCAGAACCCGTAAGCTCTTATCAGTATTCATATCTGTTTCCATTAATAGCACCCACTAATATTTATTTTTGCCCCCATCATTTTTCTTCTGTCTATGTCGTCTTTGATATCACTCTTTAAAAAACTAATAAATTAGTAAAATATTCACTTCTTTAACGCCATTTGCGAATGTGAAATCCAGTAGTGCTGATTAAACTTGTTTAATTAGTATTAAATCAAAACTAACACTATTACTTTATTAATCGATTAGTCTACCTGCGTAACATTTTAATGAGTGTAGTTGAGTTACATTTTAATGGTTTTAAGTCTACTTTAATCTTGTTGTTATTTCAGACAAAACCAAATAATACTTTCAGGGAGATTTTAGAGAATGCATCGACTAAGAACAATACAGTGATTATAACGACACTGAATCAAGCTTGGGCAGAGCCAAAAAACATATTTGATCTCTTCTTAGAGAGTTTTCGTATTGGACAAGGAACACAACAGCTTCTGAAACATGTAGTTGTGGTTTGCTTGGATCTCAAGGCGTTAGAACGATGCTCACAACTTCTTCTTAATTGCTATTACCTTGAAACCTCAGACACTGATTTCTCTGGCGATAAAGCTTACAACACTCTTGATTATGTCAGGATGATGTGGCGCAGAATCGAGCTTCTTATGCAAGTTCTCGAAATGGGTTTTAACTTCATATTTACGGTATCAATCTATGGTCTTGATTCTTCATATATACCTTTATTTATTTTGTTCAAGATATAGAACTAATGACTTATAGACAATTCTTGTGTATGTTTTTGTAAACCTAGGACGCAGATGTAATGTGGCTTAGAGATCCATTTCCTCGGCTATATCCAGATGGAGATTTTCAAATGGCATGTGATAAATTCTTTGGAAATCCTTCCGGTTTTGATAATTGGGCCAATGGAGGGTTCTTATATGTGAAATCCAACAATCGAAGCATTGAGTTTTACAAATTCTGGTACAAATCTCGCTTGAGGTATCGACGGTCACACGATCAAGATGTGTTCAACAAAATCAAGCACGATCCTATTATATCCGAGATTGGGGTCCAAATTAGATTCTTTGATACGGTCTACGTTTGTGGATTTTGTCAGCCGAGCAAAGACATAAACTTGATTTGCACAATGCATGGTAATTGTTGTCTTGGTACGGAGAAGAAGATTCATGATCTGAATCTTAGTCTTGATGATTGGAGAAAGTATATGTCTTTGTCGAAACATGTGGAGAACACGACTTGGCGCGCTCCTAACAGGTGCTTGGAGAAATGAGATTTTTTTTTTTTTTTTTGAGAAATGAGAATTTTTTTTTAATAGATTTTGATGAAAACTAGACTATTTATCTTACTTTAGTATTTTTTATTTTATTTTAGAACACTTTTTTACTTTTATACACATATATCAAGGAGATCCTAATTTAATATCTTAATAAAACTTAATAAGTTTTGTAAGCAAATTTATAAACACCCTTATAATTACATAAGAACGTATTAGGTTTGGCCATCACCCAAAAGTGACTTTTACGTTTGCGCGTAATTCTCACCTATTATATCAGGTTTTGCCAAACTTTAATAAATTTTAAAGAAAATAAATTCATCGAGGCTAATGGCAAACTACTATGTATTGTTAAAAAAAACTAATTATCCAAGCAAATCAGCTTGCCATATTTTCTCTAAAGAAATTAAATCGTATGCTTCTATTGCGACTAAGCATTTCAAGTCATCCAAATCATAAATCGCAAAAACTACATGAATCCATGCAGTATGCCTAGCACAGACGGAACACTAAAATTTAAGTCCGATTTTCTTTATTTTAAGATCTTAGTTTCTATAAGAATCTACCCCAAATAAAAAAACTTAAGAAAAAAACTTAGCAATAAAACCCTAAACCAAATCTGGTTGATTTGGTTGGTGGTAGTTTTGAAAATGGAATTAATAAAAATGGCACTTTCAAAATTTCTTTTGAAAATACTTTATTATTTTTATTATATATTTGATATATTTATATATATAGATAAAAATATAAATTAAAAAATTTTTGAACTCCAAAGTTACCGTAAAAATCTCTCTGCGGTATATGTTGAAATGGACAGACTATTCTGAACTATGTTTTTGCATGAGATAAAAAACATGTAGCCATATTTTGATTAAAGACAGACTGTTCAGATTTGATGGATATGACTGAGAATTGAGAAACTGACTGGCGTTTACTTCAGAATTAGATTCTTTTTTCTTTCTCTCTTGCAAAGACACTCGAAGACAAAGTTTCATTTTCTCTTATATAAGTCAGACAGAGTCGGTAGAGGTTGTTCGATGGAATAACTATTAGACAGCTCCTCTAATTGATCCTGTAATTACTTTTGTATATTCATTCCTTGTAAAGAGATCTCCCTCTGTGTGTATATAAGCAGAGCACTACTCATGAATAAAATCATTGATTACCATAAGTTCAATATGGTATCAGAGCACCATAGGTCTTGACCTAGTTTTCTTCTCTTTTCTCTTCCGCCGCCTCTTTTCTCTGTCTTTATTTCTTCTTCTCGTCACATATTCTCTGCATCTCTTGCTTTTTCTGCAAATTTTCTTTATCCATGGCTTCTGATTCCACTGCTGAACGCACATCTGTGTTCAATACCCAAGATCCCCAAAGCACTTTGCTGTCGGTGAACATGTCAAGTGTTATCAAGCTTACCAATCAAAATTATCTCATGTGGTGTCGTCAGATTCGTGCTCTGCTAGAAGGACATGAACTCCAACAGTTCATTCTCCAGATGTTCCAGCTCCAACGACGACCGTCAATGGTACGTCTACTGCAAATCCGCTCTATGCCCCGTGGAGACGTCAAGATCGACTCCTCTACAGTGCAATCATTGGTACGATCTCTCAATCTGTTCAACCCCTGGTCACCGCCGCGACGACGACGAAGGAAGTTTGGGATTGTCTTGTCACCGCTTTTGGAAATCCCACACGCGGACTCCTCCGTCAACTGCGCCATCACATCAAAACGACTCCTAAAGGAACCAAATCGATCAGTGAGTACCTTCGCATGATGAAAGCTAAAGCAGATGATCTTGTTCTGCTTGGCAAGCCGATGGATCCTGAAGATTTTTTAGAAGATGTCCTTTCTGGACTTGGTGAAGAATACAAACCTGAGATAGATGCTATTCATGGCCGCGACACTGTGATCTCTTTCACAGAACTCTATGAACGCTTGGTCAACCGTGAAGCTATGCTCCTCTGCGCCGATTCTCCCTCCGTTGGTCCTGTGGTAGCCAACGCCACAGACACTCGCCCTCGTCAACAGCAGCACACACCAAATTACAACCAACATCGGAACACCAATCACACCAACAATCCACAGCATCGGTTTAACAAACCATATCTTGGAAAATGTCAAGCGTGTGGTGTGCAAGGCCACAGTGCCAAGTTTTGTCCCGAGTTTCGCATGGTCAGAGGTTCTTCCTCAAATCAGTCATGGCAACCGCAGTTACCGCCTCAACAGTCCAACTTCGTGCCGTGGCAGCAACCACCATCATTTCAGACATGGCAGCCTCGTGCCAATGCCGCTATGCTCTCTGATTCCTCCACATGGCTTGTCGACTCCGGTGCCTCACATCACATGACGGCTGACCTGGGTAATCTCGCTTCGCATAATCCATATGGTGGGGGTGACGATGTGCTTCTTGGTGATGGTTCTGCATTACCAATTACACACTCTGGTTTTATTTTTCTTCCTTCTTACACACGCCCTTTTCATTTAAACAATGTTTTGTGTGTTCCATCCTTGGACAAAAATCTAATCTCAGTTTTTCAATTATGTAAGACTAATGGTGTTGCTGTCACTTTTACACCAACGTATTTTCAGGTCCGGGATCTTCAAACGGGGGCTCTGAGTCTGGAAGGCAAACCTAAAGATGGTACTTATGAGTGGCCTAAGTTAACCTCCTCCAAACCACCCTCTCTTGCATTTGCTTCCACCGTTAAAGCTAGCTTGTCCGACTGGCATTCTCGTTTAGGACACCCTTCTTTATCTATTCTTCAAAAACTAGTTTCTCAATTTCATTTACCTGTCTCTTCAAATGTTTTAATGGCACAGCCATGCTCTGCTTGCTCTATTAATAAAATGCACAAGTTACCGTTTTCAAAATCAACCTTGACTTCTTCTCAACCGCTTGATATAGTATTTTCAGATGTTTGGTCTTCACCTATGATTTCTATAGATGGTTTTAAATACTACATCATTTTTGTTGACCATTTCACTAGATATACATGGCTGTATCCTTTAAAACAAAACTCTCAAGTTTACAATGTTTATCTCACGTTCAAAAATTTGGTTGAAAATCAATTTCAAACCAAATTGAGGACTCTATATACTGATAATGGGGGTGAATACATTGGTCTACGACCATTCCTCTCTACTCAAGGTATCTCTCATAAGACCAGTCCGCCTCATACTCCTGAGCATAATGGTCTGGCTGAAAGACGTCATCGTCATATTGTCGAGACCGGCTTAGCACTGATGTCGCATGCTTCTATGCCAAAGTCTTATTGGACTTATGCTTTTGGTGCAGCTGTTTATCTGATAAATCGGATGCCTACACCAACTCTTAATTTTCAATCCCCTTTTCAATGTTTATATGGTTATGCTCCGAATTATCAGAAATTACGTGTTTTTGGGTGCTTATGCTTTCCATGGTTGAAACCCTATGCATCTCATAAATTAGATGCTCGATCGACACCTTGTGTCTTTTTAGGGTACTCCATTTCACAAAGTGCCTATTTTTGCCTCGACAGAGCTACTACACGGATTTATACGTCACGCCATGTTATTTTTCACGAAACAGTTTTCCCATTTGCCATTCCATCTCCTATAGAAACGACTGACGTTTTTGAGAACACAGAAACTGAACGACCGTCATCTTATCCTTTAGTCACTATCATTCCTCAACCTGCTCTTACTGTTCCTCCAGCCACTATACCATCTCCCCAGACACAGAGCTCCCCCACTCTAACAACTTCACATGCTCCTTCGTCTTCTTTCTTTGTTTCAGGGTCCGACGCTGCACAGCCACAAGATGTATCCACGACGGCCCCTCTGCCTCCTTCTTCTCCTACACCACAGTCGAATATGGTACAGCCTTCACCAGCACCACAGGCGATACCTCTGGCTCCTCCACAGCCTTCACCAGCACCACAGGCGATACCTCAAGCTCCTCCACAGCCTACACGAACCAGCAACCGTATCCGGAAACCAGTTCAAAAGCCGAATCTTCATACAAGTGTCTCACAATGCTCGGAAACAATTCCGAAAACCGTAGCAGAAGCGTTGAAAAGTCCACATTGGCGTAAAGCCATGAGTGATGAAATCAACTCTCATATCCGAAATCATACGTGGGACATTGTTCGCTCAACTAATGCTTCTAATATTGTTGGTTGCAGGTGGGTGTTTACGATCAAACGGCTACCTGATGGCACTATCGACAGATATAAAGCACGTCTGGTAGCTAAGGGCTATAATCAGCAGCCTGGCATCGACTACCATGAGACGTTTAGTCCCGTCGTGAAACCAGCCACCATTCGCATTGTTCTCAGCACAGCTGTCTCACGCGATTGGTCCATGCGCCAACTCGATGTAAACAATGCCTTTCTCCAAGGTCATATTTGCGACGAGGTCTATATGGTCCAACCACCAGGGTTTCAAGACAAAGACAACCCCGACGGGATCTGTAAACTTCACAAAGCAATATACGGTCTCAAACAAGCTCCCAGAGCTTGGTACAATGAACGTCGTACCTTTCTACTTCAATCGGGCTTTAAGAACTCCGTCGCCGATGCCTCTCTTTTCATCTACAAGCAGCACACAACTCTCCTCTACATGCTTGTCTATGTGGACGACATCATCATCACTGGCAACAGCCAATCTCATATTTTCCGGTTTATCGATTCCCTTTCTCAACGTTTTTCACTTAAAGACTTAGGCGACCTTTCTTTTTTCTTAGGTATAGAGGTTACTCGAACCAAGCAAGGCATTCATCTAACTCAAGAACGTTATATTGCAGATTTACTTCACAAGGCAAACATGAGCAATGCCAAACCTGTGTCCACACCAATGGAAGCAAACTCGATGCTCACACTTCACTCGGGTACAATCTTATCCGATGCCACGGAATATAGAACGATAGTAGGAAGCCTTCAATACCTTTCTCTCACTCGACCAGACATCTCTTTCTCTGTCAACAAACTATCTCAATTCATGCACCGTCCAACCACCGATCACTGGACTGCCGTCAAACGCATACTTCGCTACCTTTGTGGAACTCAAACTCAGGGCATCTTTCTCCGAGCTAACAACTCTCCGCAACTTCACGCCTACACTGATGCAGATTGGGCGGGCAACCGAGATGACTATACCTCCACTGGCGCTTACATTGTATACCTCGGCAGTCATCCAATTGATTGGTCTTCAAAGAAACAAACCGGCGTTTCTCGTTCTTCTACCGAGGCAGAATATCGATCTGTAGCAGCGACCACATCTGAAATCTGTTGGATTTCATCTCTGCTCTCTGAAATGGGAATCACGGTCTCCACAACACCAGCAATATATTGTGACAACATTGGTGCCACATACTTGGCAGCAAATCCGGTTTTCCACTCTCGCATGAAGCATATCGCTTTGGACTACCACTTTGTCCGTCAATTTGTTCAATCCGGTCAACTCCGTGTCACTCATGTTACCTCTGCAGATCAGTTGGCCGACGCTCTCACCAAACCCCTCTCCCGATTACGATTTCAAACGTTATCAGTCAAGATCGGACTTCCTCCAGCCGTCCGTCTTGAGGGGGTGTGACAGAATATGGAAACATATATTAGACAGCTCCTCTAATTGATCCTGTAATTACTTTTGTATATTCATTCCTTGTAAAGAGATCTCCCTCTGTGTGTATATAAACAGAGCACTACTCATGAATAAAATCATTGATTACCATAAGTTTAATAGATAAAGTTTCATTTTCTCTTATGTAAGTCAGACAGAGTCGATAGAGGTTGTTCGATGGAATAACTATTTTACTAACCAAAACTTGATTTAACCAAATAGTTAGTTGACAAAATATAATTAAATGCATAACTCTCTTTTTTGTTTAATTTTTCATTTTATATTTTTAATTTTCTAATAAAATTCTATTCCAATGTTTCGTATATGATATATATTAATTTATTATGATTTTAATGTTTATGATGTGTTTTGATCAAGTTATTTCAAAAGGTTATGAATAATTTCAAAAGGTTGTTTCAATGCTAGCATGCATGTTTCACATACACAGGGGCAGACGTAGTTAGCGTCCAACGAGGTCCCGCAGCCTCTACTATTTTTTATTTTTTAAAAATAATTTAAGTAAATCTACTTAAAATATTTTAAATTTAGAGGTTAAAAAAGAAAAATTTACCTCTAATTAATTTTTTTTTTCCTGTTTATAAAACTATACCCTAACTAATTTTTTTTTCTGGATTTGCCACTACATATATATACGTGTATATATATATTAATCATTTCATTCTGACAATTATCAAAAAGATTAAACGAAAATCATATAAATATCTTCATCATTTCATTCTGACACTTTCAAAAGATAAAAACAAAAATCGAAAATGATGATTCTTAATATAGTAATAACAATACAAGATTGATTACCCAAAAAAGATAATAATACAAGATCCTATACCAGTTGTATTTGTTTTTGGAATCAGTCTTTTTGGTTAAGAATATTATAAACAAAATAATAATAAAGTAATGCAAATTGCTGTCACAAGGTTACCAGTTATGACTTTTTGCCTTAATTCATTATAACCCACACAAAAAAACGAAGAAGAGAAGAAGAAATTCCAAAAGAGAGAAAAAAACAGGAAAAAATGAGTTCTTCTTTCTCTTCTTCTTCTTCTTCTCGCAAGAAGTTTTTGGATTCAGGACTTGTGATCGGACAAAAAGAAGTAACAAGAATTTTGATTCTGTTTCTTGTTTTGACTGCATCAGGTCTGGTTTTATACAAAACAGCTTATCCTCTGCAACGACTTGATGTCGTCAACAATCTCACCTCTCTTCTCGCTTCTCGATCTCCACCATTTCCAAATCTCAAATCATCAGAAATTTCTGCAGAAATGGTAATCTCTCATCAGTATTCAGATATGATTCAACTTTTTTTTTTGTCCCCCACTAATATTTTATGTTTTTTCCCCTATTCTGCCTATGTGAATCACTCTTTTTAGACTAATAAATTAGAATTCACTTTTTTAACCCCATTTGCACATATGAAATACAGTAGTGTTGATTAAACTTGTTTAGTATAAAACAAAACTAAACATATAAGTGTAGTTGAGTTACATTGTAATGGAGGTTTTTAAGTCCAATTTTGTTGTTGTTTCAGAAAAAATCAGATATCACATTGAGAAAGATTTTAGAGAATGCGTCGACTAAGAACAATACAGTGATTATAACGACACTGAATCAAGCTTGGGCAGAACCAAAATCCATATTTGATCTCTTCTTAGAGAGTTTCCGTATTGGACAAGGAACACAACAGCTTCTGAAACATGTAGTTGTGGTTTGCTTGGATCCCAAGGCGTTTCAACGATGCTCACAGCTTCATTCTAATTGCTATTACCTTGAAACTTCAGACACTGATTTCTCTGGTGATAAAGCTTACAACACTCCTGATTATGTCAGGATGATGTGGCGCAGAATCGAGCTTCTTATGCAAGTTCTCGAAATGGGTTTTAACTTCGTATTTACGGTATCAATCTATGGTCTTGATTCTTCATATATACCTTTATTTATTTTGTTCAAGATATAGAACTAATGACTTATAGACAATTCTTGTGTATGTTATTATAAACCTAGGACGCAGATGTAATGTGGCTTAGAGATCCATTTCCTCGGCTATATCCAGATGGAGATTTTCAAATGGCATGTGATAAATTCTTTGGAAATGCTTCCGGTTTAGACAATTTGGCCAATGGAGGGTTCGTATATGTGAAATCGAACAATCGAAGCATTGAGTTTTACAAGTTCTGGTACAAATCTCGTCTGATTTATCCATGGTTACACGATCAAGATGTGTTCAACAAAATCAAGAACGAGCCTTTTATATCTGAGATTGGAATCCAAATAAGATTTTTTGATACGGTCTACATTTGTGGGTTTTGTCAACCGAGCAAAGACATGAACTTGATTTGCACAATGCATGGTAATTGTTGCCTTGGTACGGAGAAGAAGATTCATGATCTGAATCTTATTCTTGATGATTGGAGAAAGTATATGTTTTTGTCAAAACATGTGGAGAATACGACTTGGAGTGCTCCTAAGAGGTGCTTGGAGAAATAAAAATTTATTTAATAGATTTTGATGAAAATTAATTTCAAAAACGAAGACTATTTATTGTGATGTAAGGAAACTGTTCTACTTAGTTTAATCAAATTCTCTTTTTTTTTTTTGGTTATATATAATCTTGGAAAATTTTAGTCAATGTGAACTTGTTTGTGCTAGAAAAGAAAATGATTTTTTTTAATGGTGTTTTTGGTTTCAAAGGTTATTGTTGATGCGAAAACGTGCTACCAGCAAATAGCCATTACCAACATGTCAAATTATTAAATGAACAAATTGGTTTCCAGAACTTCATTCATTATGACAATTAAGGATATCCAAATCAAAAAATTGGTATGCTTTTGGCTTCGACACATTATCCGAACCCGAACAATTTATCCAAACCTGATTCGAATAAGAAGAACCGAATTCGAACTAAAACTGATAAAACATTCAAATGGTTTTTAAATTTTTAAATCCGAAAAATCGAAATCAAACCAAACTGAACCAAAAATCCGAATGGATATCCGAAAATCTGAAATACAATTATATACCCAAAATACTAACTATATTTAAACTTAATAATCTAAAATTACAATTACAAAAAAAATAAGTTATTTTTATTCTAAAAATGATGAAGAAAACCCAAAATAGTCTAAATATACTAAAGTTTTTAGTTATAGTTGTTAAGTTTTGTCAAATTTTATTTAAATTTAACCAATTTTATTAAAATTTATTAAAATTTATTTAATTTTAATTATTTTTTGGATACCCAAACCCGAATCGAATCCAATTGGATATAACCGAACTCGGACCAAAATTCTAAACATACTCGAATGGGTTTTAAATATGAAAACTGAAAATCCAAAACCCAAATTATCCGAACCGAATCCGATCGAATATCAGAGCTTTATTACAGTATAAGAAATGACTTCAATTTTGAAGCTAAAATATTCCCCCTTCCACCTCCAATATAATATCCCAAACTATTTCTTTCCAGACTTTTTTTACTTCTATCACTAGACAACGCAAAATAATAATCTAATAAATTTAATCGTTAAACTATTTAATCTATACTAATATAGAGATTTTGGTTTTTGAACATATACTAATATAGAGATTATTTGGAGTTTCTTGTAGAGTCATTTCGTAGAACTAATAAGATTCTTCTTCGATGAGGGTCCTCAACTTCATATTTGGGCATATGGCACAGAACCATGATTTTCAGAGCTGATCTCTAAGAGGATATATATCTTGTGGCTGAATTTTTGTGGTCGGACTACGAGCCCCTTTTTTATTTTTGTTTTATTTTAGAAGGCATTGGCTCAATCTTTGTTTTTGTCTACCTGCATGCGTTTTATTTATGTTTTATGTTCGGTGTTGATGCCGTGAACTTTAAGATTAACCATTTTACAATGAAAACAAATTTACGGAAAAAAATGCATACAATTCCTATAGTTATGATCGGCTCTGTTAGCTCGTGACTTCACCTTTTCTTGAAGCATAAGACCAGCTCCAATCCTAAATCTCATGTTGGGGTTCATGAGCTTTTTTTATTATTTTTTGTGAAGAATCATATCTTAGATGAACCTGGTGGTAATTTGGACTTCCAACCCTGAACTCCAAATGGGTTGGAGGATGAACCATAGATAACGAAGCTTAGAAACCCAGAAAATTAATTTCAGAAGAGAAAAGGAAATAATTAATAAAAAAATTGATTTTCCCCACCAAAAGCCAATACCCGCACGGCATGTGGCTGAAGAACTTGATGGTACGGGTTTATCCTACTCATCTCAATGAGACAGTATCATCACTTAAATGAGCTTAAACAATTAAAAAAAATCCAAATAATTAATTTGGGTCCCACTGATGAACCCCAACAACCTGCGTTGGAGGTGGTCTAATAATGAGTTAAGAGTTTTTTATTCAAACCGTCACAAGTTATAGGTGAGTAGGCCTTCTAATTATCATGGTTTGTCGGTCGTTTATCTCTGTTGTTAGTCGGAGATCAGATCGTAACTTGTTATATTTGTTTTTTTTTCTTTATGGTTTCTGTATCGCTGTGTAATCACGGTTCTTTGTGGCTCCCTTTCTTTAAGCTTGATTTTCTTTTTTTTGGACTCTAGTTTCTAAAAATATTTTTTCCACTTGCTTAAACTATTTTTGGTCATCTAAAAAATTTTATTCATAACTATGGACTTACACAAATCCGACCGAGGTAAAAAACTTTTCCGAAACCAGGGGAATAAACATATTTCCTCGAGCCGTAAGGTGGCAGATTATAAGAATATCTCCAACAACTAAGATAAACTGCAAAAATAAACGGATAGCAAAACAAAACACTTCTAGATAGGGGGGAATTAAGCATAGACTGTATAGATCATGTTCAATGAAGCAACTCTAAAGAGATGTTTAAGTATTATTTAATTATTTTTTGACACATGTTTCATAAGCGTCTCATAAACAGCAGAGTTTAAAGCTCTTGTTTAAGCATCGATTCTTTTTTATTGTATTTATTTGATTAATTTTTTTAAAGAAAAACACATAAGCACCTCTGTTAAGTGTTCCGGTTGAACATGCTCTAAGGTTGAACATGCTCTAAGGTTGCTATTTAAATTTCAATAAGATAACTTCAAATGTAAAAAAAGAAAGAAAAAGACAGCTCTCACTTTGAAAGGACTTAAATGGGTCCCAAACAGATGGATCCTAATGTCAACTCTACAAGTAATCTAAGTTCGGCCCAGAAACCTGATGGTCCACTCTACATTTCTCATTAAATGAACCCACAAAAAAAACGTTAAGAAACAAAAATATTTACCAGCCAAAAAATGAATTTTTTTTAGTTCAAACTTCAAAGGATTCTACAGAGCCTTTTTATTTTAAAGAGTCAAAGATTTGGAATCGTTGTTTTCGGCGGCGCGTATTGTAAACAGAAGATTTCATTTTTACTTTATAAAATTATTAATTAATCAATAAATTAAATAAAGCTCTCCTCTCGTCGTATCTAAAAAAAAAACGAATTTTTAACTATAACAAGCTTCAAGCCGAAAAACAGTTTTAAAACTTTAAAACATCAAAGTAGAAACTGAGAATCTAGTGAACTTCAACCCAAAATAAAAACTCCTTCGAAAAAAACAGAAAGATCAATGGCGATTCTCTTACTTTTTCATCTCCGTCAATCACAACAACTGTGGTGGAGAGATAGAAGAGAGAAAGACAAGAAGGATTCGAAACGGAGGAAGAAAGCCAAAAAAAAAAAATCGAGAGAGAAAGGTGTTTGTTTTGGTGAGAGAGAGAGACACGTGGCGTGATATGAGAGGTTGAGGTCACTCTCCGTTCTCCGGTTCTGTCTCTAGTTGCGGTGCGTGCCATGTCAGAGTCCGTTCCCCTATGAGCCCGGCGAATCCGAATCATATGCCTCTCTTCTCTCTCTCTCTCTCTACACAAAGACTTTCTCTCTCTTTATTTATTTATCGTTTCGCGTGTCGCGTCTTAATCTCTCTTCTCTCTCTCTCCCTTTCCTTTCGTATCGTAACCTCTCTTCTCTCTCTCTCTCGTGGAGGCCGTGCCCTAGAAGCCTTTCCCCCCTTTTCTTCCGGTTCACTTCAATCCCTAGCTTCCTTCGCCGGATTTCTCCTCCCTTGATCATCGGACTAGTGTTTCTACTCCTTTCTCCGATTCGTTGCTCTCAGATTTGGTAAGCTGTCTCTATCTCTGCGTTTCTTCTCCATGGATTCTCGATGCTGATTTGCTTTTTGTTTGGGGTGGGTTTTTGATGGTTCTGTGAGGTTAATGCTGTTTAATTAAGGAGTGATTTAGTGATTTTATGGTTTAATTGGGTGTGGAATTGGGTTTTGAGCCTTGTGGTTTAGTGTCAATGTGTGTTGTAGAATTCTCGTGGCTTGTTTTGTTTTCTTGAATCTCAGTGAATTGGTTTGTTTTTGTTTGCTTTTGATTAGATTCAAGTGGTGAAGATATCGTTTCGAGTTTAATGTGATTTGCCTAAGGAAGGAATCTGCCATTAGTGTTTTTTTTAAGGTTTAAGTCCATAAAAATATTATGGAGCTTATTATATTTGACTCTAGAGTTCTTTGCGTTAAGTAGAATATCATCAATCTTTGTTTCAAGACTGTCTACGTTTTGTATTAGAGGAATGTATTAAGTGTTAACATAATGGAAGTATTCACAGGGAGAGAGGGATCGAATCGTTTATCATTAAAGATGAGATTAGATTATTTACTAGGTTTGTGTCTCATCCATAATTGAGACTCTAGATTACGTTTATCATCAATGAGTTTAGTTCTTCATTTTCTGTTTATCATTTTATATGATTATTGACTTGCACGCCTCTCCTGTCTGTTTGATGATCTTCCTTAGTACTTTTTTGGTTCGATATTTGTAAGCATGTGCATAATTTAACAACCTACTTGCTGTTTATGTGCCTCTTACTCGGTTTCCTTTTGCAATTTTTGGTGTAGAAGACAAAGTTCTTTGAAGGCCAGTATCTGTAGATACTGTGTAGCTGTGATTTACACATGAAGGTCTATCCAGTTCTTTATCAGGCAGATGGTATGACTACAAAAATAGAAGATGAAAGATTCATGCAGTGAAATGATTAATAGAGATTGGGTCATGAAGCAGAAACGAAGAAAACTTCCCTGTATACTGGATATATTAGACAAAAAAATGGATACTTCTGTGGCTGCTTTTGATACTCCAGAATACGCTTCTTCCGATAAACCAACTAAGCATCGGCTTAGTACTGATTCAACTCCTGAAAGAACCTCCTCTAAAAGGAAGGGAAATGATGGGGTAACCTCAGTTTCTCTGGTGTTGCTTTAAAGTTTCTCTCTTCTTTATTTCGTATATGCTTTTGTTCTATTAATGACTTCTCCTTTTGGTTACAGAATTATTTTGAATGTGTTATCTGTGACCTTGGTGGTGATTTATTGTGCTGTGATAGTTGTCCTCGGACCTATCATACCGAATGCCTCAATCCGCCTCTTAAGGTAAACGATTTTTTCATTTTTTTTTTTTCATTTGTCCTTCCGTGATAATAGTGTATAGGAATTACGAAGAGAAAGCTTAATTTGGAAAACTTATCTTACTCCTTATCTCTTCTCCTCTAGCGTATTCCAAATGGCAAGTGGATCTGCCCAAAGTGTTCCCAAAACAGCGATGCGCTAAAGCCTGTAAATCGACTAGATGCCATTGCAAAGCGAGCAAGAACGAAAACCACGAAAAGGAATTCACAAGGCGGAACAAAGTGCGAGAGAGCTTCTCAGATTTATTGCAGTTCTATAGTTTCTGGAGAACAGTCTTCAGAGAAAGGGAAATCTGTTTCCGCTGAGGAGAGCAAATCCATAGGAAAGGAAGTTTATTCCTCCCCGATGGATGGTTGTTCTGCTGAGGTTGGTCATGCATCTGTGGATGACCGAGCCGGTTCCTCGTCTCATGAAGAAGATGATCTTGGAAAACCTGTCATACCCACTGCAGATCCACCTTCCCGTGAAGATCTCTCCGAGTCTAAGCTATCAAATACCGAAAAAGATCATGAAGCACCCGTGGAAAACAAGACAATTGTTGAAGCGGAGAGTGGAAAAGGTAAAAGGAAAAAACGAAAGCGTGAACATAATGATGGGGAAACTCTTAAAAAGTGCAAGACTGACAAGAAACGTGCAAAAAAAAGTTTGTCCAAAGTGGATTCTCAGAATACCAAAACATCGGAGTCTTCGAAAAAGAAGAAAAAGAAAAACCGTGTGACGTTGAAATCCTTGTCCAAAACCCCGCCCAAGGTGGAAATACCAGAGAAAGTGAAGGTATGTTTTCTAAATTATCATAGGTTTTGTAGACATTCTACTCTGTATTTAATGCTGAGTATCTTCTGCATTAATGTGAAGAGTTTTTGGTCAATACTGCATATAATGTTCCTGTTCTGTCCTGAAGATTGTGCTCTTGTGAATTGAAAGTGTGCCATTTTGTTCTGCTTAGCATTCTACAACATCTGTATATCATTTAATCTCCCTGCCCAACCTCAATATGATTTGCCGGTTTATTAGTGGTGTGGATTCTCACAAGGCATTGTGATACATGTACTATACCACTATACCTCTAATTTGGCAGATGAATTGTGAATTTCTCTTTCAACTGGGGAGCTTGGAAATAGTTTTTTGTTTATTCATTAGAATTTTGAAAAGCAAATCCCGATTATCTAGAGTTGAGATCTTGTATTTCATTTAGTATATTTAGTATACGTTCTTATCCAGCTATGTGTTAATAATGCAGAAGCTTTCCAAGGAAGAACGTCGTTCAATACGTGATACAGATAAATCTTCCAGTTATTTGGATGACAAAAACTCTGTTCCTCCTGCGAACCTACAGGTAATCAACCCTCAGAAAATTTCTTGTTCCTGTAGAATATTCTCTGATGATGTGCCTTCTTTCCTGGAAACTTATGTGTTGTTCATGCTTGGTAATATATGATTTTCCTTCTTGTTTGGGGTTCCTATCAGGTGGATCGTGTTTTAGGATGTCGAATTCAAGGTCCGAATAAAACCTCGCTGTGTAGTGCTCTTTCAGATGACTTGTGCTCTGATAATTTACCAGCTAATGACCAGCGAGATAGCTCAGTGCAAGATACAAATGCTGAATTAGTTGTTGCCGAGGACAGAACAGATTATTCTTCTGAGACAGGTAAAAGTTCCAGGGATTCACGCATGAAGGATAAAGATATGGATGAATCTGCTTTAGGTACTGAGGGTTTGGTTGAGGGGAAAGAAGATATGCTCTCAGAAGATAGTTCTGATGCCGAATTAAGTAAACATGTGGATAATGAAGATATAAAAGCTAGTGAAATACCTGTCTCTGTTGAGGGGGAGTTACTTAAAGATGCACATAAGGAATCGGGGAAAAAATGCCCTGTGTCTGGGGAAGTAGTTGAGGAGCCTATTGCCGCTAAAGTTTCAGATCTTAATGGAGAGACTGTGTCATATGAGTTTCTTGTTAAATGGGTGGGAAAATCTAATATCCATAACAGTTGGATTTCTGAGGCGGACCTCAAAGGTCTTGCTAAAAGAAAATTAGAAAACTATAAAGCAAAATACGGAACAGCTCTAATAAATATCTGTGAAGATAAATGGAAACAGCCTCAGCGAATAATTGCTCTCCGGGTTTCAAAAGAAGGTAACCAAGAAGCTTATGTAAAATGGACAGGTCTAGCTTATGATGAATGCACATGGGAGAGCTTGGAGGAGCCTATTCTTAAGAAATCACCCCATTTGATAGATCTTTTTCAGCAGCATGAGCAGAAAACATTGGAAAAGGATATGACTAAGGGCAATTCCCCAAGGTCAAGGAATGAGGGTCAGCAAAGTGAAGTTATTACCCTCACAGAACAACCTCAAGAGCTAAGTGGAGGCGCCTTATTTCCCCATCAGCTTGAGGCCTTGAATTGGTTGCGTAGATGCTGGCATAAATCGAAAAATGTAATACTTGCTGATGAGATGGGGCTTGGAAAAACAGTGTCTGCCAGTGCATTTCTCTCCTCGCTTTATTTTGAATTTGGAGTTGCAAGACCTTGTTTGGTTTTGGTTCCGCTTTCAACAATGCCAAATTGGCTATCCGAGTTTTCTCTTTGGGCTCCACTCCTTAATGTTGTGGAGTATCATGGAGGCGCAAAAGCAAGAGCCATTATTCGAGACTATGAGTGGCATGCTAAGAATTCTACTGGGACGACCAAGAAGATGATGCCTTACAAATTTAATGTCCTTTTAACTACTTATGAAATGGTTCTGGCCGACTCATCTCATTTACGTGGAGTTCCATGGGAAGTTCTTGTGGTTGATGAAGGGCATCGTCTAAAGAATTCAGAAAGTAAGCTGTTTAGCTTGCTCAACACATTCTCTTTTCAACACCGTGTACTTTTGACTGGCACCCCTCTTCAAAATAACATTGGTGAGATGTATAATCTGCTCAACTTCTTGCAACCATCTTCATTCCCTTCCTTGTCTTCTTTTGAGGAGAGGTTCCATGATCTGACAAGTGCTGAGAAAGTTGAGGAACTGAAGAAACTTGTTGCTCCTCATATGCTTCGCCGACTTAAAAAGGATGCCATGCAGAATATTCCTCCAAAGACAGAGAGGATGGTCCCTGTTGAGTTGACAACAATCCAAGCTGAATATTATCGGGCAATGCTAACTAAGAACTATCAGATACTACGAAATATCGGGAAAGGGGTAGCACAACAATCAATGCTTAACATCGTGATGCAGTTGAGAAAGGTGTGCAATCACCCATATCTCATACCCGGTACGGAGCCGGACTCTGGGTCATTGGAGTTTCTTCATGACATGAGAATAAAAGCATCAGCCAAGTTGACTCTGTTGCACTCCATGCTTAAGGTGCTTCACAAGGAAGGCCATAGAGTTCTGATATTTTCACAGATGACGAAGCTTCTAGACATTCTGGAGGACTATTTGAATATAGAATTTGGGCCCAAAACATTTGAGAGGGTGGATGGTTCTGTTGCTGTAGCTGATCGTCAGGCAGCTATAGCACGATTCAACCAAGACAAAAATCGGTTTGTCTTTTTGTTATCAACACGTGCATGTGGTCTTGGTATCAATCTGGCAACGGCTGATACTGTTATTATCTATGACTCTGATTTTAACCCTCACGCTGATATCCAAGCCATGAATAGAGCTCATCGAATTGGACAGTCCAAACGACTTTTGGTATATAGACTTGTCGTCCGTGCCAGTGTCGAAGAGCGTATTTTGCAGCTGGCCAAGAAGAAGTTGATGCTCGATCAGCTTTTTGTAAACAAGTCCGGATCTCAGAAGGAATTTGAAGATATTCTGCGCTGGGGTACCGAAGAACTTTTCAGTGACTCTGCTGGTGAGAACAAGAAAGATGCATCTGAAAGTAATGGCAACTTAGATGTAATCATGGATTTAGAAAGTAAGAACAGGAAAAAAGGTGGTGGCCTGGGAGATGTTTACCAGGACAAATGTACAGATGGAAATGGGAAGATTGTTTGGGATGAAACTGCAATTATGAAGTTGCTTGACCGGTCAAATATTCAATCAGCCTCCACCGATGGCGCTGATACCGAGTTGGAGAATGATATGCTCGGCTCCGTAAAGGTGAGGAATCATCTTTATATGTTTCTCTTGCTAAATGACATGTTGACATGAACCTTTTAAAGTCACAAATGATATGCACAATTATTATATGGTTTCCAGATGCTAGTTTTTCTCTTGCATTTGGTCCGCAAATAGGAATTGGTAGAGAGTATAGCTTAGCTGATTAAAGAGGAATAGTAAAATATCCTCACTGGATTTACTGATATTACCCGTGTTCACCTGAAGAGTAGTTTTCGTTGCTTTAAGCTACATAGTTAAGATGTTTATTGTGTATGTTTTTGTCCAAAATGATAATTATATTGCTTCCGTTGTAATGGTGTATATGTTTCTTCTTAAACAGCCTGTGGAATGGAATGAGGAAACAGCTGAAGAACAAGTTGTTGCTGAATCACCTGCTCTGGTGACTGATGATACTAATGAACATAGTTCAGAGAGGAAAGAAGATGATGTAGTTAATTTTACGGAAGAAAATGAATGGGACAGGCTTCTGCGTATGAGGTTGGAGTTCCCTTTTGCTTCGAGTTCAGAGACTTTGCTCTGTTATTTGCTTCGGTCAAATTGGCAGCATACGTTCTTGCTTTGACTACTTATTACTTGTTAGCTGATTTTCATGCGGACAACTGTATTGTAGATGGGAGAGATATCAGAGTGAGGAAGAAGCAGCGCTTGGTAGAGGGAAGCGTTTGAGAAAGGCTGTTTCGTACAGGGAAGCATATGCCCCACATACAAGTGGAGCTGTTATCGAGGTAACCGTTTTACTCTACACCCAAAAGCATATTTTTGTGGATATGAATACCATTGTCATGTCAGTTACCAAGATTCCTGATTTATAAATATTGCAGAGTGGTGGTGAAGATGAGAAAGAACCAGAACCAGAAAAGGATTATACACCTGCAGGGCGAGCCTTAAAAGAAAAGTTGTAAGTTAAAGTTCCAAGTCTATTCATTGTTCGACATTTGCTAGGTTGATACTAATGAAGTTGAATGTTTTCGAACTTTTCCAAGATATATTTTACTTAGACTAGAGATTGTGATCTTTCCTGGTGAGAAGTCAAGAGAAGATTCTGTATCATATCAATATCAGTATATGGTCTCGTGAAGTGAAGTCTGTAGCTCCTTTTCACGCTTATTTCAAGATCTTGAATAACGTTATCTTTGTTTTCTGCAAAACAGTACGAAGCTGCGAGAAAGGCAAAAAAATAGGCTTGCGAAAAGGAATTCTGTTGAAGATTCAATTCCTAATGGCAATATGGATCAGGTGACTGAAGCAGCTAATCAGGACAAAGAAAGCCCTGCAATGATGGATTTGGACGAAGCTAGCCAACAATTTGATGCACAGAAAAGAAAAGATACCTCACTAAGGCTAGACAGTCCTACAGCAGATCTTCCAAGCCAACATCATCACGGCGGAGAATGTCCGCCATCTTTACCCCCAAACAACCTGCCAGTTCTTGGACTGTGTGCTCCTAATTTTAATCAATCAGAACCATCCCGGAGAAATTATTCTCGTCCAAGTAGTAGACACAGAACCATAACAGGACCCCATTTTCCTTTCAATCTACCCCAGACATTGAGCTCGGTCGAGAGGGAAGCAAACAACCAGGAGCCTTCTATAGGTAAACTAAAACCACATAATGTAAAGGAGGAACCTTCTCAGCAGCCTCTTAGTAATATGGATAGTTGGCTACCACTTCGTCCGGTATTTCCCTCTCTCCTTTACATGCAGATGCAATTTCTTCTAACACATCTACTTTCCGTCAACATACATATACAACATAGACATATTGTATACTTATATTTGGGTTAAATCTTTTGCATATTGCAGTTTCCTCCGTCAGGGGATTTTGAGCGTCCTCGAAGTTCTGGTGCTGCTTTTGCTGATTTCCAGGAGAAGTTTCCGCTACTTAACCTACCATTTGATGATAAGCTGCTTCCTCGATTTCCATTTCAACCGAGAACCATGGGAACTTCACATCAAGAAATCATGGCCAATCTTTCGTTGAGGAAAAGATTTGAAGGTACTGGTCATTCTATGCAAGACCTATTTGCCGTACCACCAATGCCGTTTCTACCAAATATGAAAGTCCCTCCTATGGATCCACCTGTATTAAGCCAGCAAGAGAAGGAATTACCGCCTTTGGGTTTGGATCAATTTCCATCAGCTCTTTCATCTATCCCGGAGAACCATCGGAAGGTGCTGGAGAATATAATGTTAAGAACAGGTTCTGGAATTGGGCACTTGCAGAAAAAGAAAACAAGAGTAGATGCATGGTCCGAGGATGAACTAGATTCTCTCTGGATTGGGATTCGCAGACATGGGTATGGAAACTGGGAGAGTATTCTTAGAGATCCAAGACTAAAATTCTCTAAATTTAAAACTCCGGAGTACTTGGCAGCGAGGTGGGAAGAAGAGCAGCGTAAATTCTTGGATAGCCTTTCTTCTCTTCCATCTAAATCAAGCAGGACAGATAAGTCCACCAAATCTCCATTATTTCCTGGCCTTCCTCAAGGTATAATGAACCGGGCTTTACATGGAAATAAATATGCCACTCCTCCAAGGTTCCAATCCCATCTCACAGACATAAAGCTTGGATTCAGCGACTTAGCATCTACACTTCCGTTATTTGAGCCATCTGATCACTTGGGATTTCGAAATGAGCCTTTTCCTCCTATGGCAAATCTGTGCACTGACAACCTCTCTGGGGATCCTTCTGCTGGACCATCTGAACGTTCAGGGACATCAACAAATATTCCCAATGATAAGCCTTTTCCTCTCAACTCTCTTGGAATGGGCAACTTAGGTTCATTGGGTTTGGATAGTTTAAGCTCCTTAAACGCACAGAGAACAGACGAAAAACGGGATGCCATCAAGCGCGGGAAACTACCTTTGTTTCTAGATATGCCGTTACCTCCAATGCTTGATTCAAGCAACAATGTGTTCTTGGGAAGATCAGCCAATCCATCTCTCATTAATCCAAACCGAGTGTTGAATCTCTCCAATCCGATGGGGAAAGATGTATCGGGATGCAGCTCTTCAGAGAACAAGCTACCTCATTGGTTACGAGATGCTGTAACTGTTCCCGCTGCAAAGTCACCTGAACCACCCACTCTACCTCCAACCGTGTCAGCTATAGCTCAATCAGTGCGTGTTTTATATGGTAAAGATTCTACTACCATTCCACCGTTTGTGATACCAGAGCCGCCTCCTCCTGTTCCTAGAGATCCAAGACACAGTCTGCGAAAGAAAAAGAAACGTAAATCACATCACTCGAGTCAAATGACTACAGAGATTGCTAGTAGCAGCCACAATGTTGTAGAAAGCAGCTCTCAAGGCAATCCAACAACATCCTCAACTCCTCCTTTGCCTCCAACGTCTCTATCAGGTGAAACTTCAGGGTCCTCTCAACCCAATTTACTACCTAACAACATGAACATCACAGAACCATCTTCCTCCGAGCCAATCAGATTACCACCAACTGAAGAAAATTCTGCTGTAGCGGCAGGGACATCTGAAGCACCAAAGCCAAGTCTAGAGGAAATCACTGGTACGTCAAGACCAATCTCACCAGAGAGAAAAATCTCTGAACCGAAATCTACCAACCAAGATGGAGAGTCAGATTTAGAAACCGGTGAGAAAAATGAGGCTAGTGGACTTTCAATTCATTCAGATGATAAGCCTTTGGATGTGAGACAAGAGGAACAAGAATCTGAAAATGCGTCAAACAAGCAATGTGAACCCATCGAGGCTGAAACTCCATTAACTGTCGCAGATTCAGAAGAAGAAGAAGAAGAAGAAAAATCCATGGAGATGGTGACAGATAATTCTCCTGGTGACGATTGAAGTCTTCAGTGAAATTGCATTGAAATTACCAGTGTTTGCTTTGTTTAGGTCTTTGCAATCAAAAGGGTACTATATGCTATTAAGTTTTGTAGGTATGACGCAAATCGGAGAAGAAGCAGTATATGTATTGGAACTTCCATTTTTATCTCTGGCTAAAATTTTTTTGATTGTAAAGCTTTGTGTAAGAGAATGGAGAAGCTATTTTAGTGATCTAACTGGTCGGTTTGGATTGTGTAAAACCAGTCACTTTCGATTGTAATGCTTTAGTGGAATGCTACAAGTAGAGATCTTACTTTTTTTCTGTTGGAAATTCGGTTCCGGTTTAGCGAATTATCTTAACCGGATTATATATTACATCTACTACCTCTGAACTGGTATTAATTAGTCTTCAGTTCATCAGTTGTAGTGCTCTAAATTTCTTTAACAATGCGCATGTGGAGGCTATATATATATATATATATAGATTTTGAAAGAGAAGTTTGAAAGATTCTAAATAGTTTAGAAGGTTCCTCTTTCTCCTGACATTTAATATGCTTTAGTGATAACGAATTCCACGATTTGATTGTTGTTGGAGACATTATTGATGTGAAGATTTTGATCAGAATTGGTCCAAAAAGTACAACTCTAGACTTTGACACATTTAACACTAACTACTCTCGTTAGCTCAACTAAAATAAAAATCTTTGTTCAACTAAACATCATTTGTATCAACCCTGACCATGTTCAGCGACTTCTTGACTTTTATTCTCCTTGTTTCAGTTGTTTTGAGTTTTAATTTATTTTAACGAATGAACTGATACTCTAAAAATGTAAGTGAGTTTGGAATAAGGGGATTGACTTTTAAGACATTAAGCAAGAATACTTTACAGGCTTTTTCTGGTTTTGGTTGCGATATACCTAATACCTAAAACCTAATTTCTTTGACATCATTATGGTATAACAAAAATTCCATTTGACTTACGAAAACTCAATTACTATTCTTGTTTTTTCTTTTCTGTTTAACTCACTTTTTATAGATAAAAGATGCACACGAGATTATAAAGTCACTTTGAATTTAATATTAATATGTTAGGTGGATCATGCACCAAACAAAGCTTTTTGATGCGTGTTTTGTAATTTTTTGGCTGAATTATTTCCGAAACATGAAAGCGTATATACTGAAACTACATGAGAATTGCTTTCAGGAAAAGGAAAAGTGAACAAAACGAAAAGATAACAATACGAAAAAGAAATGAAAGATACATGTATATTTTTAAACAGCTAGCACATAACTGATGTCATTGTTTATTGTTTAGTAATTAAGAAAATTAACTATTAAAATAATTGAGAAAAAGAAGGTATTGAGTGTAATGATTTCTTTGTTAGTATACTAGTTTTAATATACATATTGTTTTTATTTACTTTACTCTTCTAACTTGTTTTATGATTAGTTAAATGATACGTTTAGGTGAAAGAATATATGTACTATACGTTCTAAATTGATTATGAAACTTAAACTAGGGCTAACTTGAACTATACTTTTAAGTCAAAGCTTATCTCTTGACCATTTAAAAGTGGAAGGTTCCAATGTTATTATCTTTGCTTTTGTTTATCTTGTGTGTTTTGTTCTTAAAAAGCATAATAATGTAGACAGAGAAAAAGTATATTTGGTGTGTTGGCTTTTGATCGGTGGAGTGGAAGTCACATTTCCAACAAAAGAAAAACTGACTAACTATTTTAAAGTACGTACTTTTCAATATGTTTTAGAAATTTGGTTGTGTGTAATAATTCCAAAATGCATCAAAATTTAGATCCAAGAACTAATGAAAACAAAGTAGTTTCATTGATTTATAGAATTAAGAAGGTTTGGTTCTTTTTTTCGCTTCATATTTTCTTTCTATGATTAGAAGATTGGGTCGAACGTCGAAACCGATCAAACTATAATTTCATCCCAAATATCACTCGATTTTGTGACATCTAATAATATTTTTATCATTAATTTCAGTTGAGTAAATTGAGTTAACGACTTGTTTGTTGTTTGTTGGCTTCCTTTTACATCCATAGTATTTCCATTTAGCAAACAAAAAAGTCCATAGTATTTCTATTGATTTATGCTATACTCCTTTCAGTGACAAAGTATTCTTCACTAAATGCACCGTTCAAAAATTCTTGTTTTAAACAAAAAATTGGTCAAGCTATACTCTTATAACCGGTTAAGCTACCCATATTCTCAATTGGCCAAATTTTTTAACTCGTATATAAATATGTAACTTCTGCATTGTAACCACATGTTGTCTGTGTTTAAATTGATAGTTTTTCCCGCATTTATTGTAGTGCTATTCAAAAATTCTCCCACTAATTGGAATGGAACTAGATCCGATGAATAATTTTTTCCATGAAAATGGAAGTTGAAGTAGCAATTAAATTTGGGAAGGGAGTAGTTGTAACTAATTTGCTATAGGAAAGATACAAAGAGCTATGTCCCAAAAACATGAGTTATTTACATTCAAAGACACTTTCAAGTTTTATTCTTACAAAAAGACATTTATAGCTATTGGGTAACTTATTTTTTTGTTAATCCGAAATTGCCCCTTGTAGATGCGATAAGGTGGATGCGAACTAATGGATAGCAGATTAAACTCAGATTTCAAAAACAGTAATTATCTTTTCCCATCTATTTTATTTTGTATTTTTCTGTATTATAAAAGACATAAAAAAAATTTTTTTGGTTAGAATGAGTTATAATTTTATTTTCTTATTGTTTTAAAATCTATTATACTATAGTTTATTTATCAAACAAAAAAAATTTCAAAAACATATGTATAGACACTTTTTAAAAAATCAGAAGTCTAGCAGATATCCACTTAAAAAATATGATGTGGATGATGCATAATGGACAAATAACATAGACATGGTTGGGTGAATATGTTTTCATTGAGGTATCCACATAGACAATATGATGTGGATGATGCATAATGGATATATAACATGGACATGATTTGTGTGGATATGTTTTCATTGATATATTCAACATGGATATACATTTTACATTGTTTATAACCTATCCATATGATCTAAGTCCACCTTATGGACAATGTAAAATGTATATCCATGTCGAATATATCAATGAAACATATCCACCCAATCATGTCCATATTGTATATCCATTATACATCATCCACGTCATATTATCGGAGTGGATTTCTACCTACATTTTTGATTTTTAAAAAATTTTATACATATGTTTTTGAAAAATTTAAGAAACAATGAGAAAATGAAATTATAACTCATTTTAATTAAAAAAATTGTTTTATATCTTTCACAATACAGGAAAATACAAACAAAACAGATGTGAAAAAGTAATAATAATTTTTAAAATCTAGTTTTAATCTACTATCTACTTCTTCGAATCCAGCTTATCGTATCTACGAGGGGTAATTTCGGGTTATTTGGGCGTAAACAGTAAAATAAGTTACCCAATAGCTGAAAGTTACTCTTTTTGTTATTTTGTTATTTGAGTTATAAAAGTGTCTTTCAGTGTAATTATCTCCAAAAACATTAATCACTATGGTGTTTTTATTTTTTTCGTCTACTAGTATGGGTCATTTAGACGACGTCAAACAATTACTATCTAGCATTGAATGAGTATAGTAGGGATATGATATACAGTACTAAAATATTAATCAACAAGACACCAATCCAATCAAATTCAGCAATAAATGTCATTTAATATGTAACTAAGAATATACTATGAAACTCAAATCCACTTCATGGGGCTCTAGAAGCTCTCGCCATCATTTTTATTTTCATTGTTTATTTGTTTATTTTATATTATTTTATGTTTTATCAAGATTTTTCATTACTATTAAACTGAAACAGAGCTTACCATTGCTTATTTTCATAGTTGAGTTATGTATCATACTTTATTTTTATAAGTTGGTTACTAATTAAATTCGATTGTGTGAATATGATGAATAATTTAATAGGATAGAACTGTTTAATTTAGATTTTTATGATTGGTTTTCATTTTTCACCACGTTTCGAAACAATATTATAATTTTGTTTTTTGCAAAATTTTGTATTATAGTAGAAACTAGAAAGTAAAAACAATTTTTCAGCGTTAGAAATAGAATACAAAAATAACGATATAGTATTGTAAAGCCGTCTTAGCTCAGTGGTAGAGCGCGTGACTTTTAATCCCGTGGCCGTGGGTTCGATCCCCACAGACGGCGAGTAGCTTTAATTTTCTTCTTTTTTTCTCAAATTATTACCAATAAAAAATATTAATAGATGATTTACTAGTATATAATTAGATTTTGCTTTCCTTTCTTTACTTGGTCGTGTGCAATGACGATAACAACAAACCCATTATATGTAATAACCCAATCGCTCAGGGGTAATATAGTCTTAATCTGGTGCGTGTTTTAGTTGACAAATTGCTTTCTCCACCTTCTCTATCTTCTACAGAAATAATCTTTTGGTTTTTTTTTTCTTTTTAATTTTTTTCCCTCATCTCACAAAAGCAAATCATCCCATTCCATTTCTACATAAAAGGAAAAAAATGGCTCTCTGAAAATTCAAACAATCATCGTCGGAGAATTTTCCTCTCTTCACCTTCGTCGAATTCGCTCCACTTTTTCTCCCTCTGCTTGACGTCGGAATCTCACCGGAAATGGCGCCGAGTAGACGGGATTTACAGCTTACTCCGATCACCGGAGACGGCCTTGGATCTTCGGCGGCGGAGATCGGTGCGATGGAGGAAGTTCGTCTTCTGGATTCGTATGATGAAGGTGAAGAGAACGCGGACTTTTTGAGTAGAATCGAGGAAGGAGGTGGAAGCGTAAATTCCGGATTGAGGAAGATTCAGGTCGGAGTAACCGGTATGACTTGTGCTGCTTGTTCTAATTCCGTTGAAGGAGCTTTGATGAGCGTTAATGGCGTCGTGAAAGCTTCCGTTGCTTTGTTACAGAACAGAGCCGATGTCATCTTCGACCCAAATCTAGTCAAGGTTCTTAATAATTCCATTTTCAATCTCTTCTAAATCTGTCTTCGATTTTTTTAGATTTTTTTTGCTGAAATTCGTGATTGTTTTGGAAAGCAACACATATTTGTTGTTGCTTTTGTATAATCTTATTAGATCTTAAGCGCCTTAGCTTATTATTATTATTTTTCTTCTGATTGAAGCATTTAATTGTGTTGGGTTTAGGAAGAGGACATTAAAGAAGCTATAGAGGATGCTGGATTTGAGGCAGAGATTTTGGCAGAGCCTGTTACTTCTGGGACTAAAACACAGGCAACTTTGGTTGGACAGTTTACCATTGGAGGCATGACATGTGCTGCTTGTGTTAACTCAGTTGAAGGCATTCTAAGAGATCTTCCTGGAGTGAAAAGAGCAGTGGTAGCTTTGGCTACATCATTAGGAGAAGTTGAGTATGATCCAAATGTGATCAGCAAAGATGATATTGTTAATGCAATCGAAGATGCTGGCTTTGAGGGTTCGCTTGTTCAGAGCAATCAGCAGGACAAACTTCTTTTAAGGGTTGATGGCATCTTGAACGAGCTTGATGCTCAGGTTCTTGAAGGTATACTTAGCAGATTGAATGGGGTTAGACAGTTTCGTCTCGACAGGATATCTGGGGAGCTTGAGGTGGTGTTTGATCCGGAAGTTGTGAGCTCGAGATTATTGGTTGATGGGATTGAAGGAGAAGGATATGGGAAGTTTAAGCTGCGTGTTATGAGCCCTTATGAAAGGTTGACTTCGAAAGATACTGGAGAGGCCTCACAAATGTTTCGGCGTTTTATCTCCAGTGTTTCTCTCAGTGTGAGTTACTTATCAGCTTTTCATTCTTTATGGAATGCAAACACCATTTATGTTGCATTCAACGGTCTTGAATCTGTTATCTATTGTCATTAATAAAAAAAAATTGATTTTTCTTAATCCAGATTCCTCTCTTCTTCATCCAAGTAATCTGCCCCCATATTGCTCTTTTTGATACCGTACTGGTATGGAGATGTGGACCCTTCATGATTGGTGACTGGTTGAAATGGGCTTTGGTAAGTATTATTCAGTTTGTTATTGGCAAGCGCTTCTATGTTGCAGCATGGAGAGCTCTTAGAAATGGTTCGACTAACATGGATGTGCTGGTCGCTCTGGGCACGTCAGCGTCTTACTTCTACTCTGTTGCTGCTCTTTTATATGGGGCAGTCACTGGGTTTTGGTCTCCAACATACTTTGATGCAAGCGCCATGCTAATAACATTTGTCTTGCTGGGAAAATATTTGGAATCTCTTGCAAAGGGGAAAACCTCAGATGCTATGAAGAAACTAGTACAACTTACTCCAGCAACAGCGATTCTACTAATCGAAGGCAAAGGTACTTGCTTGTTCTATCCTGGCTATCTGGAAAATGCTCCTAATGAGATCGTTGATCATTGTGTGTGAAATCTATAAAATGCAAAACTAAAGCTCAACTATTCAATTTTGTTTAAGCTTAATTTTATTTGGTTCTTCCATTTTGTAGGAGGAAAGCTTGTAGGAGAACGAGAGATAGATGCATTACTTATTCAGCCTGGTGATTCATTAAAAGTTCTTCCTGGTGGAAAGATCCCTGCAGATGGTGTTGTGGTGTGGGGTTCAAGTTATGTCAATGAAAGTATGGTGACTGGTGAATCAGTTCCTGTGTCGAAAGAGGTTGATTCACCAGTAATCGGTGGTACTATTAATATGCATGGTGCTCTTCACATGAAAGCTACAAAAGTGGGATCTGATGCAGTTCTGAGCCAGATTATTAGTTTGGTCGAGACTGCCCAAATGTCTAAAGCTCCTATTCAGAAGTTTGCGGATTATGTAAGTATACTATATAAACATGTCAATAAAAAGTGCGTGTTCCTTTGTGATAGAATTCACTAACAGGGCAACAAATTTATCTTGTTTGTCCCGTTTGCAGGTTGCAAGTATTTTCGTTCCGGTAGTGGTTACTCTGGCATTGTTCACTTTAGTGGGCTGGTGAGATATCTAGTGCCTTAGCTTTTACCATTGTCCAATACCCAAGCATGTTGATAAATTTGTTCTCATGTCTAGAATGAAATTATTTTGTAGGTCAATTGCTGGAGCTGTTGGAGCTTACCCAGAAGAATGGCTGCCGAAAAACGGAACTCACTTTGTTTTCTCGCTTATGTTCTCTATATCCGTTGTGGTAATTGCTTGTCCTTGTGCACTCGGCTTGGCAACACCGACCGCTGTTATGGTGGCAACAGGAGTTGGAGCAACCAATGGTGTATTGATCAAAGGAGGAGACGCATTGGAGAAAGCTCACAAAGTGAAGTACGTAATCTTTGACAAAACAGGCACCTTAACTCAAGGAAAAGCTACCGTGACAACCGCTAAAGTCTTCTCAGAGATGGACCGTGGAGAATTCCTCACACTTGTTGCTTCTGCTGAGGTCAGATAAAATCTTCTTTTTCCTAAGCTTCTTCGATTGTTAAGTGATATATATATATATATATATATATACTGTGAACTAATGCTTTTCATATCATCTCTTAAATTCCTCAGGCTAGCAGTGAACACCCATTGGCAAAAGCTATAGTTGAATACGCTCGGCATTTCCACTTCTTTGATGATTCCGCAGAGGACGGCGAAACACATAACAAAGAGTCTCGAAACTCTGGATGGTTACTCGATACCTCGGATTTCTCTGCTCTTCCTGGAAAAGGAATCCAATGCTTAGTCAACGAGAAGCTGATTCTGGTTGGTGGTTTATTCCATGATATATTATCGAAAATTCTTGCTTTTGGTCCTGTTCTTGACACCTCAGACAATTTTGGTTTCTTCCTCTTCTTCTCTTTGATCAGGTGGGAAACCGTAAACTTATGTCAGAAAACTCCATAACCATCCCAGACCACGTCGAGAAGTTTGTTGAAGATCTCGAAGAAACCGCAAAGACTGGAGTCATCGTAGCCTATAGTGGCCAATTAGTCGGCGTGTTGGGAATCGCTGACCCGCTAAAACGTGAAGCAGCAGTAGTTGTGGAAGGTCTCCTTAGAATGGGTGTTAGACCCATAATGGTTACAGGTGATAACTGGAGAACAGCAAGAGCAGTAGCCAAAGAGGTTAGAATCTCACAATTCCGGTTCTGGATCATTTCGGTTTTCGGTATGATTCGGTTTGGTTTTAATAGGCTAAAACGCTCTCTCTTGCAGGTTGGTATCGAAGACGTGAGAGCGGAAGTAATGCCAGCAGGAAAAGCCGAAGTGATACGTTCGTTGCAGAAAGACGGAAGCACGGTGGCGATGGTCGGAGACGGAATCAACGACTCGCCGGCTCTAGCCGCCGCAGACGTGGGAATGGCCATCGGTGCAGGAACTGATGTAGCGATAGAAGCAGCTGATTACGTTCTGATGAGGAACAACTTAGAAGACGTTATCACAGCCATCGATCTCTCCCGGAAAACTTTGACAAGAATCCGGTTAAACTACGTTTTCGCCATGGCGTATAATGTAGTGTCGATTCCGGTGGCGGCGGGAGTGTTTTTTCCGGTGCTGCGAGTTCAAATGCCGCCTTGGGCCGCCGGAGCGTGTATGGCACTCTCTTCGGTTAGTGTTGTTTGCTCTTCTTTGCTTCTTAGGAGATACAAGAAGCCAAGACTTACCACTATTTTGGAAATCACCAAGGAGTAAGTCTTTTTTTTTTCTTCTTACTTTTTTTAATTGGAGTGATATCTACTTTTGTTTTGGGAAAAGGGGAAAATAATTTGTATTTACCTTTTTTTGTTAATGTTTGTTGTTATCATCATGTAACCACGATATGGTCCTGATGGGAGAGGTTTCTTGTCTGTATGTAAGAGACTTTCTCGGCCTTTGTTGTAAAAAAAAAATGGTTTCCTTACTCGATTGATGTAAAATGGCAAATTAGTGAAGTTTTTTTTTTCTCTTACAAACTCTTAAATTCTAGTTTAGTTCAGATTAAACAAAGAACAAGTATAGAACTTAGTACTAATCTGATTTTTGCGGCATTAGCTATATTGTTGAAGCATATACAAGAATGTGGTGGCTTTCTGCAATTATGCTATGTAGTATTTTATTCTAGACTTGGTCAAAATTGAAATAAACAATCGCCGGCCACGTTTATATTGAATCCCATTTAGCTGATGAATACACTAAGACAGCTAAAACACGTTGTGATCGATACATTTATATTTTTATGATTACAGATTAACATTGCAACTAACAACTTTTTGAAGTAAAACTCATTACATTTTAACTTGTTATAGACAGTAAATACAACAACTACCGGAATACAAGATTACCGAGAAACAAAAAATATTACAAAATTACAATCAAATCGTTAATGTTTTTGTAGTTGACGAACATTTAATGAAAATTTCGTAGAACATTATATTATTTGCTCAAGATCAGAGAGAAAAATGGTAAGAGTATTGTAGTAAATTAAAATATGCTATTCTAATGTAATTGTATTGACCGGTGAAATCTTTAGAGACGCGGTTTCACCCAGAAAAACAAAGATCTTGAGCAAGAAAAAGACCATCTTAAGTCAAGTCTTCCAGGAGATCATCATCGATGTTATCATCCTGTCCTCGAAAAATATTACATCCAAAGTTTTATAGGAGTATATTGTGTATAACATATTAACATCACTAGTTGTCCCAAAAAAAAAAAGGTATAACATCACTAATGCAACACACACATATCACACGAATTATATATATACTAGTATTATCTCCCGTGCGTAGCACGGAAATGTTTTTTCATTCAATTTGTTTTTACATAAAAAAAATAAAACGAATTAGCATTCAATCGCAATAAGAAAAAAGAAAGATCAAAGCTTTTGTATCGTCATATATAATATATATTACCATTTGCAATTTGTCTTCAAGTTTGACCCTCAATTTATTTCTCTCCATCTCATGCTAGTTACAGAGTTGGCAACGTTCTTTCTTCTTCTCAGCTTAAACCAATCCAAGCCGTTTCATCTCAGCAGCTACACGCTTCTGATTGATCAAAGCACGAACTTGCTCCTTGTACTTGCTCTCTCTGGCCATCCTCATCATCATCGACTGAGCTGTTATTTCTTTCACGAACGCCTTTTCATATGCGAAGCGTTGAGAATTCTCTCTTTCCATTGGCTTCACGAGACTCCACTTGAGTTCCCTCTCTGACTGAATTTCCACGCTCGTTCTGGCTGCTTGTCTTAACTCATTTAATTTTGCTGGATGCATCTGTGCCTTTGAATGAATCTCCAATCTGCAATTCGAGAAAACAATCAGACAGAGAGAGAAGGATCACTTAAAGACTCTGATTGATTTACCTTTTCCATTCAGCTGCATGGAGCCTTGCCTCGATTTGTCGGATGATTGTGATGGGTCTAGGTTTCGCACGAGCCTTTCTCTAAACGTTGTGATAAAATTACTGCAGATTACAGTTTTTCAAGGAAAAATCTGGTAAGAAAAGTGAATTAGAGAATCAAAGACGTGGTTATTTAAGCCTTTTCTCAAAAAAAAAAAAAAGACGTGGTTATTTCAGTGTAAATGACCATATCGGGTAAGAAAAGTGAAGAATCTGTCTTCGGAGATGAGCATGGCGAAGCTTGTTTTCAATATTTTGAATTAGAAGGTACTGTCTACTTCTTACTACAGTCAGGCAATAGCCTCTCACAAATCCTCCAAGGAACTCTCATTGCCGCTAGAGAAATCTCTGTTGCCATTTCAAGAGCGGTTGCTTTCCCTCAACCTTTCTTCATCGATCAAATCAGTGAACAATCTTAGTCAGAAATCTTATGAACTCAGCAAACAAACAAAAAAGCTGATTTTTATAGATGAAAGTCGAAGAAGAAGAAGATCGAGAGAGAGATAGGCTGAAACCGAATGAAAAACCTTATATAATCGACAAAGCTATTCAGTGAGTATTTGATAGAGGAAGTTGAAACTGTTTCAGAAATCATGACGTAGTGGCTTGAGAAAAATTAGGGAATTTTAGTTATTTTTTTGTTTTATCTAAAAACTTTTAGATTTCCTTTTACGTTTTTGTTTTATGCTTTTGTTTTAATTACGCTAAATTGAATTTTTTTGTTGTTGTTCTGCCACATGTCACTTTTGTTTCATAAGGGCTCATAACACGCAGCTTAAACTTCCCATATCCTTGATACAAGATTTGTAAGAATCAAATATTATATACCAAAGTAATTGTAAGAATATTCAACAAAAAATCTCTCTCTCTCTCTCACACTCTCTCTCTCTCTCTCTCTCTCTCACTCACTCTCTCTCTCTCTCTCTCTCTCTCTCTCTCTAAACTTGACCAAATCTTAGCTGTGACGTCCATAAGATGATTACGGTGATCACGACATCAAATGTTAATTTCCAAGGTTTTTTCAAGCTAATCTCTGTTTTGACTTGTTCAAAGCTAGGCGTGAAAACACTTTTATATATATATATATATATAGAAAACAATAAAGAGGCTTGTCGTCGAGTCATACAATTAATCACAACAAATTATGTACCTTCCAATTCTTACAAAAAACAAAGTTTGTCAAATTATATATATACGTGATACGTCTACCCGTTATATGTATGAATTTTAAACTATAGTTTATAATTTAGATAATATAGAAATGACTTCAATGTATTTTAGGTAAGATAGAAATGACTTCAATGTATTAATAACTTCAATGGCCATAGAGATTCCAAGTCTATATGAACATTGAATGTGGATTAATTTTCCCTCAAATTTTATTCATGTGGTCAAGTACCCATTTTATTGATCAGTGACTCAGTGTAAAAAAAAAGAAACACAAATATATGCAAAGAATTATTCAAACTATAGTAGAATTGTCAACGGCACATATATGGCTCTATCTCTTATCCTGCACATATAAATGAACCAAGCAATTAGTTAGCGTCTTTGCAAAGCTAAAGCCCAACAAAAATTAAACACATACGCACACACAAAAAATGAATAATAATAACATTAGTAATAACTTTATATCAGATCAATATTTACTATACTATGAACCACACCAATTACAACAATCGGCAGCTCCGTCTATTAACGCCGGAGTCATGACGTCATCCTCGGAGTCTACCTTCATCGCCTGCGAAGCAGAGATGTGCGATGCTGCGAGACGACGGCGGTCATCTAAGGTATTAAAAAAGATCTAGAATGATCCAAAAGGACCAAAATATATCATGAAAATATCGTTAGAATTTGTTAATTAACAAGGCTACATATCAAAATGTGACCACCTATTCTTGTTTCATTCAAATTTTATTAGACTATTTTTTTTATACGTCATTAGTTACGTTATTATTGACATGCTAATAAGCATTACCATTCTAAACTCTTATCACCTAATATAAGGGATCAAGAAGAAGTATGCCCACGACGATCCTAAACGCAAACCCTAGCAACTTCCGTGCATTAGTTCAGAAATTCACTGGACGTTGTTCCAACACTGACATCTCCGTCCGAAGAAAAGGTCCGGTGACGTTAGATTTCAGGTCGCCGGCTTCGGTGTCGAAAGAAGTCATATTTCCCAGCTCCGGTGATACCCAAAATTACGATAGTGCCATTGATCGGCACGTGGGTGATGGGGAGAGTCACGTGACAATGGAATGGGATCAGGGTAAGGAAACGGTGCTGTATCAGATGGGTCAACTAAGTGAATGTATGCATCGTGCTAATGGTCATTATGATAATCATGATGATCATGATGATGATGATGATCTTGTGAGGGAATACTTTGAAAATAGTAGCTTTAATGGAATGGGTTACATGGATTACGATGATTTTTACCATGACGCGCAATTGTTGGAGGATTTTATGATGAGAGATCTCGATATATCTGATTATGCATGGAATATGTGATGTATGATAGCTTTGATGGTATTGAAACTTGAATAATGAATAATGTCTTGTTCAAAAAAAAGAACTTGAATAATGTTTAACTATTCCAGTGCTGTTTATATAAATTGATGATAATATTTTATTTTTCTTCTAAATTGTTACACTATTAATGTTTATTTTGCATATGATATAGCAAAATTTGTACTATAAGACAAAAACATATATAAAATCTAGTGGTTTGTAGTAGACTATTAGTGTTGTCGTTGCCGAGTTGATAAAATTTATGTAATGAGTTAATAAAGTAATAAGCATGACTTATAGCATAATGATTCGTACTAGTGCTATATATTGTCATGTTACAATTCGAATTCAAATATGATGGTATGCATGTGCTAATTGTAAACGACAATAAGATTTTAAGAAATGTCGATTACATAGTGACACAGGGAAACAGTTGTATAATTAAAAATATAAATCAACACACTTAGTAAGAGATTGTATTTGAAGTCAAACGTTGAACAAATGTTGTTAAGGGTCTCAAAATTATATAGTAGTAACTAGTCGCAATGAAAGTGTTGATATATAGTTATATACATTCCTCATAGACGTAGGAAATAACATTTTTGTTTTTTAAAAGTAAAAACAAAAAGCCGGTTTAAACGAGTTTTTAGTTTTTGGAAGATAGATTTGCATTTCTTTCTTTTTGATCATAAACTGAATTTGACGTGCTTTTTAGCTCAGTTTATCACTTAGTTTTTGTCTTTGACTCTCCGAATTTTTTACTATTTGCTTAATTACCCACGATCAACTACCAAAATTTGAGTTTTAGTACATGTTAAACCCTATGGTCAAAATCTAGGACTAATTCAATATGGAAATTGAATTTATTAATTTAACTTGGTACCAATTGTTGTTGGATACCTTTCACAATTTAGAAGAACAGAGTATAGTATTTTATCATTTGATTGATATTTTTTTGGGGTTAAAAGTTAGCGAAAGTGAGAAAGAAAATACAACTTTCTTCTTTTACGCTAACTACGTACAGTATCATTTCGCCATATATATATGGGTGAAAATTGAAAAATCATTGAGTTCGTATCTTTACGTAACTATGATAAGTGGATAAACTTCAGATGATATAACATCAAGGAAGGCGGATCCAAGATTAATTTTGATGGGGAGCAAACTATATAAAAAACGAAAACGTAATAAAGCCAAATTTTTTGATTTGATCAAAATTACACCAAGTTAAACTTATAATTTGGTCATGTTATTTTTATTTTTAATAATTTCTAAGATCTGTGATTTACAATATAGAATGCTATCTTCTCGTTCACTCGATGTACCTAAAACCGTACAAAGAAAGGACAAGTTAATTAATTAATATACAAACCATAAACCAAAACATATACTGTACTATAACTTATTTTCTTTTTTTAATTTTGAACGTTACGTTATACTTATGTTCCTCTACACGTCTAAGAAAATAGAAACGCTTTTGTTCTTTGTTTGCATAACAAGATTTGTAAGAATCAAATATTATATACCAAAGTAATTGTAAGAATATTCAACAAAAAATCTCTCTCTCTCTCTCACACACTCTCTCTCTCTCTCTCTCTCTCTCTCTCTCTCTCTCACTCACTCACTCTCTCTCTCTCTCTCTCTCTCTCTCTAAACTTGACCAAATCTTAGCTGTGACGTCCATAAGATGATTACGGTGATCACGACATCAAATGTTAATTTCCAAGGTTTTTTCAAGCTAATCTCTGTTTTGACTTGTTCAAAGCTAGGCGTGAAAACACTTTTATATATATATATATATATATAGAAAACAATAAAGAGGCTTGTCGTCGAGTCATACAATTAATCACAACAAATTATGTACCTTCCAATTCTTACAAAAAACAAAGTTTGTCAAATTATATATATACGTGATACGTCTACCCGTTATATGTATGAATTTTAAACTATAGTTTATAATTTAGATAATATAGAAATGACTTCAATGTATTTTAGGTAAGTAGAAATGACTTCAATGTATTAATAACTTGTACTTCGTATACATAAGAAACCTACATGAGTAACTTGACTCGAATCGTTGACAAAAAAATACTATACATGACTCAAAAATCGAAAAATGGCTCAGTCCATCTCTATTTGGGCCTTTAAATCTATAGTTAAGGCCTACTAGAATAAAATAATCAATAATATATTAATCAAAAAAATATATTTATCGTATTTTAATTTCCGATACTCAACAGTGGTTTCCCCTTAAACCCTTCTGTCATCATCTCCTCTAAATTTTTCCGGCGAACACTTCACCGGAACTCGGCGACGGAATCAGAATCTTCCTCTTTTGACATGAAATCATGAATTTGATCTCTAGAACATTGACAAGAGTAGTGTCTTCGTCACTTCACCACTCGAGAGCAGCGAAACTCCCCACCCGAAAATGGCTACTCTCGCGGCGAATCCGCTCATTCACAGCCACAATCAGCAGCGAGGAAATCGACGGTGGAGGAATTGAGCCTTGGGCTAAACCGCCGGAGAAAAAATTGGCTCGGCCTGAGATGATTGAGTACAAACCGGAATCATCGAATTGGGTTAACCTGATTGGATTCGTGGATCAACCCGTTCAATTCGGGTCTTGCCCCGACGGAAATTCCTGGGCTGGGACCGTTATCTCTCAACGCTCCGGTGTTAAATCATCTGATTTCTGGTACATTTTCCTTTAAAGCTCGTTTGATTTCGGAATAATCGAAAATTGATATTCTTGTGTGGTTATTGGAGAATCGAATCAAAAGCTGAGGAATTTTGCAGGATCCCGATTATATTCAAGGGTGATATAGCTAAAATCGCAGCTCGGCATGTGAAGAAAGACGATCGGATTCATGTTTCTGGGAAGCTGTTTATAGATTCGCCTCCTCCTAATGTGACTTATCCTCAATCCAATGCTCAGGTGACTTTAAAAAAAAAACAAGAACTGAGTGTTCACAAGTTTGATATAACTCTGTGAAAGTTTCTTAGCTCCTTTGATTCGTAATAACGTTTATATGATATAACAGATTATGGTCCAGAATCTCAACTTTGTAGAAGCTACGATCTCACCACCTCAAGTAAAAGAAATCATCACCAAGAAGAAGCCTTGTATGTCTGATGTCGTTTATGCTACGGAAAATACTTATGTTGTGTACTTGTTTACTTAAGCTTACGGTACTCTTTTGTTGCTTTCAACTGGGTGTCCTGCTCAAGTCTCTTAGGGGCTAGCTTTAATCAAGATGATTCTTTTTAATCATGTTTGAATATATTGTTTTTTTTTCTTCAGCAAGATCCAAGAAGGTTAGAGTCATGGATGAAGAAACGTCTAATGCGTGGAAGCATCTACTTGAGAATCCTAAAGAGTGGGTGGATCACCGTGGGAATAAAGCCAGTGGATTGGTAGAGGCAGTTTTGATTTGGGTTTCATTTCTACCTCAGTCATGTCACTTGACACGTTCGACTACAAAGCTTTGCGTTGATTGATATTTCCCCTGTGCAGGTGAAACCAAGACATCCCGACTTCAAGGGCAAGGAAGGTGATCTTTCTCTCTGGCTTGACAGTGCTCCGGATTGGGTTTTACAAAAACTCAACAGGCTTAAGTTTGATGTTTTTGTCCCTAAAGGAAAACTGAAACAACTTAAAGGTATAAGTTTTTCCCTTTTAGAAAGTATTAGGCAGGTATGTGGCATTTTGGTACTGTCTCGTTTCCTAAGGCGAGCTGTTATGAAATGTAGGAGAGGAATCTTGGAAGGACTTAGTTGAGAACCCCGATAAATGGTTAGACAGTAGATCAACCAAGGTAATATATTGCGCCTGGGATTATCGTTGAAGACATCAGTCTCTGCTCATACCTCCCTTCATGTTCATTATCGACTTCCTAGTAACGTTTTTGAACCACTCGTAGACAAACGTGAAAGCCCCTGACTTCAAGCATAGAGAGACTGGTGAAGCACTGTGGATGACAGACTCTCCTACTTGGGTACTGTCAAAGTTACCGCCTTTAAAGAAGACCCAAGAACGACCTCAAATTGTGAATACTGTTTCACAGCCAATACTGAAACAACTTAAAAGTAAATTCTCCTTTTATCAAGTCTATGCAGCTCTGTGGCGTTTTGTTACTGTCTCGTTTTCTAAATCGAGTTTTCCTGAGATGTAGGAGAGGAATTTTGGAAGGACTTGGTTGAAAATCCAGATAAATGGTGGGACAACAGATCAAAGAAGGTAATAGATTGCGCTTGCGATTATCTTTGAAGACAGTATTCGCTGCCCATTCTCAAGTTCATATTCGACTTTTCACAATAACGTTTTTGAACCACATGTAGACAAACGTGAAAGCCCCTGACTTCAAGCATAAAGAGTCTGGTGAAGCACTGTGGATGACTGCCTCTCCTACTTGGGTCCTGTTAAAGTTACCACCTCTAAAGAAGAGCCAAGAACAACCTCTCATGGCCAAGACCGTCTCGCAGCCAATATTGAAACAACTTAAAAGTAAGTTCTCCTTTTATCAAGTCTTATGCAGCTATGTGGCCTCTTGTTACTGTCTCGTTTTTTCTAAAACGAGTTTTCCTGAGATGTATAGAAGAGGAAGTTTGGATGGACTTGGTTGAGAATCCAAATAAATGGTGGGACAACAGATTAGACAAGGTAATATATATTGCTCGTGTCATGTTTTAATCTTGGAAGACATTATTCTCTTTCTATTTCTCCTTTCATGTTTATTTTCGACTTCCTGTAATGTTTCTGAACCACGTATAGAGAAACGCTAAAAGCCCTGACTTCAAGCATAAGGATACTGGTGAAGGCCTGTGGATGAATAATTCTCCGACTTGGGTACTGTCAAAGTTACCACCTTTAAAGAAGAATCAACAAAGACCAGTCATGGCCTAAGTTTGTTTTGCAGCCTTATTTAAACATTACATTCCCATGTTGATTGTTTTGGTCACCCACAATGTAAAAAGGGCGTATGACTTTGTTTCTACATAATTTAACTTTATTTAGTGGATTAAGTCATCATCTTGAGTGAGAGATAGCATCAAAATTAGCAACATATCTAGTATATTTTTTTTATCAAGATTTGTAGAAAGTCGTTATATATGATACCAAGTTACTAAAAGCATAAATGTGAAGTGATTATTCTCGTTACTCTGTTTGATCTGTATATTGCAAGAAATGCAAAACCCTTAGATTTGCCAGTTCACTTGTCTCGGATAAGACTGAAAATTAACAACTTATCAACATTACTCTGATGTAAACACAAACCAAATTCTCCGTTCTGAGTATTGAAACACGATAGATAACAAACTTGATCATCGCGGACAAACACAATTTTAGTCTCAGACCTTGATTCGGCTCAAACATCACCTCCTTCTTGTGGACCAGAAGAACAAAACTGAATTATGAAAGCCAAGAAATTCCAAATAAAAGCTGGTGAACACAACATCAATCTTTTGTCTGCAAATAACATAACAATACAACATTAATAGAAAGCACACAGATAACCAAATCCTCTGTTCTGAGAATTGCTCGAATAAGACTCATTACTTGATTATTGAAAATATATAATATTGATTGATTAGCAAATACGTCTTCACGTTTGTAGAGGAAAGCACAAACACTTCAATGCCTAGCTCCTCTTCTGGCTTTGAAGAACCTCTCTCTGACTGATATTAATTCTTTTACAGCCTCACTCATAGCCAACCGGTTCATTGGAGATTCTTCACAGCATTTAAGTCCCACCTCCAAAACCATTTTCAAGCACTCAGCAACAGGGAAGCCGATTCTAAGGCCATTGTGAAGAATAATCTCGTCTGCAACTTCCAACACTCGCTCTGGCAAGGCATATTTGATGTAGTTGTGGAGGGTGAAGTTTCCTCCAAACAACTCATTGGTTGGTCGTTTTCCGCTGAACATTTCCAAAAGGAGAATCCCAAAGCTATACACATCACCATGTATTGATATCTGCCCTCCCATTCCATATTCTGCACCATAATTTATAGAAACAAGATTGAAGCAATAACAGAATATAACTAACTCTCTTGACTCAAACATAGTTATTTGTGTGATAGTTTATACCTGGTGCAGCATAGCCAATGGTTCCTCTGACTCCACCTGAGCTGAGTTGGTTGAGGAAGTAATCCTGGTCGAACTTGAGGAGGATCCGAGCCAGACCAAAGTCACTAACATGGGCTGTTAGATCGTCGTCTAAAAGGACGTTGCTGGGCTTAAGATCGCAATGAGCAACAGCTTCATGGCAATGAACATGAAGATACTCCAAAACACAGGCCACGTCTATGGATATGTTAAGCCTTTCAAAAAGTGTCAAGGTTCTTGAGGGCCTATGAATCTCTTCTACTTCTTCTGGGTGCAGCCACATATCCAAGCTTCCATTTGGCATGAACTCATAGATTAGAGCCCTGAATTCATTCCCTTGAAAATCAATACTTGAACATGCCGTCAACAGCTTCACAAGATTCCGATGCCTTATGTCTTTCAAAGATTCACATTCTGCCCTAAAGCTCTTCATTGCTCCACGTCTATGCAAGTTTAGAACTTTCACTGCAACGACTTTGTTTTCTGCTGGAAACAATGCCTTAAACACGGTACCAAAGCTGCCTGACCCAATCAAATTACTTGAAGAGAAGCCATCTGTTGCATTTCGAAGATCTCCATAACTTATCATTTCATGGAAAGCCCCCAAGGTGGTGGAAGGAGTTTCCTCATTGGTCTTGTTCTTCTTTCTGTTTTTGAACCAATAAAGTGAAACTGAAGCTATGAACAACAGCAAAAGAAAAGACATGCTTACGCTAACTCCGATCACAACTTTCTTTTTCAAAGAAGAATGCTTTGTCCCCTTGGCTGTGGCTTGCGAAAAGCATGGCTTGAGTTTTAATTCCAAGACACCTCCACATAAGTTTTTGTTTCCAGATACCAAAACTATAGTAGCATTCTTGAACTTTCCTTCTGTTGGCACCTTTCCCTCAAAGTTGTTATAAGATAGATTGACATACTCCAAAGACTTGAATTTCACAAGATATCCAGGTATGCTTCCAGAGAGATTATTGTTCGAGAAATCAACCTCTTTAACACCCATCAACCCACTAATATCTGGAATGGTTCCATCAAAAGAATTTCCTCGCAGATATAGTCGTTCCATTGAGAGACACTTTCCCAAAGCCTCTGGGAGTTTTCCTGATAGCTTATTATGCACAAGAGCTAGTGTACCAAGCTGTTCAAGTCGTCCAACATCGTTTGGTAAAGAGCCAGTCAATAAATTATTTGACATGGTTAGTAAAACAAGGGTTGAAATTTGCATAACCTCCCGAGGTATAGTCCCACTAAACTTATTATCCTCAATAACCAAATGTAGCAAATGACTACACTTACCTAGACTTGGAGGAATGGTTCCTTCAAAACTATTGCTGGACAAATATAGTTTCTCTAACCGAGTGATGTTGCCTATAGAAGATGGTATCTCTCCTGATATTCTGTTTGAGAGGAGATATAATACCACCAATTCTGAAAGCTTCCCAAGAGAGGTTGGGAGTGGTCCTGTCAATAGATTTCTTCCCAACCAAAATGTTTGTAAGCTTTTAAGATTCCCAATGTCATGAGGAATGCTTCCGGAGATGAAATTTGAGTCAAGGTTTAACTCGATGAGGTTCATGGACAGATTGGCAATGGAGGTAGGCAAGTCACCCCAAAGCGTATTGTTAGCTACATTCAAGGTATGTAGTTGGGTGCAGTTAGTTAAAGCACTAATAAATTCAAGTGCTCCTAAAGAGTCATGACCTCCCAAAGAATTACTATAAAGTGACAGGACACGCAGTTTCTGTACTTTTCCAAAGCTTGGAGGAATATTTCCCGTCAGACTGTTATACGGCATTGACAACATTTGAAGAGTCGAGATATTTGCCAGTGTTGTTGGAATGACTCCTGCGATAGAGTTACTTCCAATATATAAGTCATGAAGTTTTGGCAGCAAATTACCAAAATCAGGCTTCAGGATCCCAGAGAAACGATTGTGGAACATGTACAAAGACTCAAGTGAGGACATATTGTAAACTGCAGGAGGAAAAACACCTGAGAAACTATTCAATGATAAATCAAGAGTCACCATTTGAGTCAATCTAGCCATATCATCAGGAATTCCTCCTTCTAAACTGTTTTCTGCAAAGCTTAGTTGAATGAGTGATGTCAAGTTTCCTAGAGACACAGGGAGCTTTCCTTTGAAGTTGTTTCTAGCAAGATGTAAAGCAACAAGCTTAGTCAATGATCCTAGTTCTGAAGGAACACCTTGTCCCAGAGAATTTGAAAATAAATCAAGGATTGACAATCTAGAGCAGTTAACCAGAGTGGCTGGAATCCCTCCTTTGAGAAAATTAATTCCCATGAACAAGTGTTCAAGTCTAAACAAGTTTCCCACCTCTTGAGGGATTGTTCCACCAAAAGAGTTGTTTTCGAGATTAAGTGATTTGAGAAAGGAAAGATTACCAATAGATGGCGATATCATTCCGCCTAATTGCAATCCTCCAAGGTTCAAAAGTGTAACTCTCTTGTGTTTGTGGCCACAGGTAACTCCAGTCCAGTTGCAGAGAGGGACTACATTGTTCCATGAGGACAATAATTTCTGTTTGTCTTCAGAAACTTGAGACTTGAACTGGAGCAAAGCTTGCTTATCAGTTTCATCGGTAAATCTGTATGCTTCAAGTAACATGAAACCACTGAAAGAAAGTAAAAGAAAGAGTCTCATGCTTCTTATGTTTTTTTTTTTTTTCCAGGAAAGAAATACAAAGAGGCGAACAAATTGAAAAATCGAAATGTCTTTGCCTTGCAATGACAATGCATGCAACTTAGAAGACGTAATACAACCTTAAAAAGAAAATTGCAAGACTTGTGGAAAATGAAGTAGTCATAACGTGTTTTTTTTTTTTTTTTTTTTTTTTTTTTTAACGTGTTTTTTTAGTCAAAACGTAAATCATGGTTTAACTGTTTTAGGAAGAAATAAATCAGAGACTGAGGCCTGCGTTCACAATGGGAAACCGTGTAGTGTTTTACTGTTGTTTAACTTTTCTTTTGGTTTTTCATTAGTTACATGTTTTGTATATCAAAATCTGATCGCCTATCTGACATTGCAATCATTATTTATTGAATGCGTAATTATAATAATTTTCTTTCAATATTAATAACTAATTTACTATTTTATTTGAAGATTATATTATTATGTTAAGGATTTGTAATTTTCTCTTCTTATGCTAATATTATGTTAAAATCTAATTGGTAAAATAATTTTACATGTCAAACGCATTGTGATCATCTGAATTACTAACTTTGAGAAACTAATCTTGGTGTTGATGTCTGGTTTAATACTGTAATTTGTATGTTTTTAATATGTATCAGTAGAAATTTGGTTATAGATTTACAAAAAAAAAAAAGCCAAAATAATCATCAATTAACCATTCAACAAGTCCAACTTTTGTCATGTGAACATAATAAATCTCCACGTTATGTTACTATTATTATTCCTAAATTCTCATGAGCCACATAAATTCAGTCGTTAACTGATTTGACGGATCGATTTAACAGGGTTTAATTTTCTTTAAAATCGCATTTAACAAAACAAAAACTCTCAAATCGATTTTCTAACACTAAATCTCAACATCATTTGAATTCAACGGTTCCCTCTTCTCTAATCTCGGCTTTGATGGATGTGCTGCTTTCTCGTTTCTCATGTTTTTGATTTCCATATCTTGAAGGCTTCTTGTTTCGTTATAAAATTGGAATTTTCCAAGAAAAAAAAAGCACATTCGACATTTTGTCAAATGGTTGTACACTCAAGGTCTTGTTTTTGTCGTTTTCTCTGAATTATTTGATACCTAAAAAAAATGAAGAGGAAGACCAAAATCACACACTTACTTGATACCAATGTACGTACTATCACAAGTTGCTCAATAATACATATTGTCTCGTTTGGTTAGGATTAACAAAAAATAATTACCATAAAGATTCCAAACAAGGCAACAACAAACAACAAAAAATTTGAATTTACGCTTATATTCTCTTTAGAAAAAGTTTTTGTTAAAATTAGCTTTAAACAATGTGTAACATTAAGGTTCAACAAAAAGTGTAACATGCATTGTACGTAAAAAGATAACTTCACAAGGGAAGTAAGTGATTTTTATATTTTCATTAGTGGAGTTATTTGTCTCCACCTTACCTTTAAAAATATGGCTCATACTAATAATAATAATAATAATAATAATAATAATAATAATAATAATAATAATAATAATATATATATATATATATATATTGAATTCTCTGAGTAACATATATAATATATATACGTAACAATAATTGAGAGATGGAGAATTCTCCTTCTCTATGGAATTTTGAGAAAGTTTGAGGTTTTAGCCTCTCTTTACGACTTCCCGGATTGTTTTACCCGTACATCTTGTGTTTACTTTGATATAAATATTTGGGATTTTTGATACAGTTTTTACAGGTACATTGATAAGAAAAGGAATAGAGAAGAATGACGAAAATAAGATTTAAGTATAAAAATTATATACTTAAGTATCATATCAACGAGCATGCTTCCCTAGCTCTAGTATAGATTACAAATCATCTGCTAAAAAGTAATATAAGCTAAAAATCCAATAGAAGCAACAACTTATATAACTCAACATCAACACTAGTGAATATGTTCTGCTCTTTATAATCAAACATTCTCAGGTCTAAATATATACTGTAAGCAAGGAGATCATGAAGAGGTAAGAGTTCTTTACGATTTTTTAATATAGACACACATTTCAACCCTTTGTTCCGACCTTAACTCACTTATCGGGAGAATACTTTATCAACATGACATTGGCGAAAGCACACAAACAACTTCATTACGAAAGCCTAAAAAATTCAAATAAAAGCTGGGAACACAACATTCATCCCTTTGCCTGTATATACTCTGTTCTGAGTTTTGTTCGAATCAGACTCATAAGCTGATCAACGAAGTCACGGAAGCACTTACCGTTCATTACATGGGACTGACTAATTCGGCTACATCAGCCTCATCAATAAAATAAGTTTAGAGCTTTAACATAGTAACACAACATTCATCTTTTATCTGCAAATAAAGTAGAGCATTCGTTAACAATGTTGCAAATATAGAGAAAAAATAAAGAAACACACATATATGAAGAAGATATTTTAGTACCTCCCAACAAGTCTTCACGTTTGTAGAGGGAAGCAGAAACACTTCAATGCCTATCTCTTCTTCTGGATTTGAAGAACCTCTCTCTGATTGAGATTAATTCTTTTACAGCCTCACTCATTGCCAAACGGTTCATAGGAGATTCTACGCAACATTTAAGTCCCACCTCCAAAACCATTTTCAAGCACTCAGCAACAGGAAATCCGATTCTGAGACCATTGTGAAGAATCAACTCGTCCATGACATCCAAAACTCGCTCTGGCAAGGCAGATTTGATGTAGCTGTGGAGGGTAAAGTTTCCTCCAAACAACTCATTAGTTGGTCGTTTACCGCTGAACATTTCCAAAAGGAGAATCCCAAAACTATACACATCACCATGAATTGATATCTGCCCTCCCATTCCATATTCTGCACCATAATTTATAGAAACAAGATTGAAGTAATAACAGAATTTAACTAACTTTCTTGACTCAAACATTAGTTATTTGTGTGATAGTTTATACCTGGTGCGGCATAGCCAATGGTTCCTCTGACTCCAGTTGAGCTAAGTTGATTGAGGAAATACTCCTGGTCGAATTTGAGGAGGATCCGAGACAGACCAAAGTCGCTAACATGAGCGGTTAGATCATCGTCTAGAAGGACGTTGCTTGGCTTGAGATCGCAATGAGCAATAGCTTCATGGCAATGAACATGAAGATAGTCCAAAACAGAAGCCACGTCTATGGATATGTTAAGCCTTTCAAAAAGTGTCAAGGTTCTTGGGGGCGTACGAACCTCTTCTACTTCTTCAGGGTGCAGCCACATATCCAAGCTTCCATTTGGCATGAACTCATAGATCAGAGCTCTGAATTCATTCCCTTGAAAATCAATACTCGAACAAGCCGTCAACAGCTTCACAAGATTCCGATGCCTTATGTCTTTCAAGGCTTCACATTCTGCCATAAAACTCTTCATTGCTCCATGTCTCTGCATGTTTAGAACTTTCACTGCAACAATTTTGTTATCTGCTGGAAGCAATGCCTTAAACACGGTCCCAAAGCTGCCTGACCCAATCAAATTATTCGAAGAGAAGCCATCTGTGGCAATTCTAAGGTCTCCATAGCTTATCATTTCATGGAAAGCCCCCACAGCTGAAGGAGCTGCTTCATTGGTCTTGTTCTTCTTTCTGTTTTTGAACCAACATAGTGAAACTGAAGCTATGAACAACAATAAAAGCAAAGACATGCCTACGCAAACTCCAACCACTACTTTCTTTTTGGAAGAGGAATGATTTGTCCCCTTCGCTGGTTCTTGCGAAAAGCAAGGCTTCAGTTTCAATTCCAAGACGCCTCCACATAGGTTACTGTTTCCAAATACAGAAACGATAGTAGCATTCTTGAACTTTCCTTCAGTTGGCACCTTTCCTTCGAAATTGTTATAAGATAGATTGACATACTCCAAAGAGTTAAAGTTTGCAAGATATCGAGGTATACTTCCAGAGAGATTATTGTACGAGAAATCAACCTCTTTAACACCCACCAACCCACTTATGTCTGGAATGGATCCATCAAAAGAGTTTCCTTGCAGATAAAGTCCTTCCATCGAGAGACACTTTCCCAAAGTCTCTGGAAGTTTTCCTGACAGTTTATTATGCGCTACAGATAGGTTGACAAGATGTTCAAGTCTTCCAAAATCTTTTGGTAGAGACCCGGTCAATGAATTACTTGACATGCTTAGCAAAAGAAGAGGTGAAATTTGCATAATCTCCTGAGGTATAGTCCCATACAACTTATTATGCTCAATAATCAACTCTAGCAAATAGCTGCAGTTACCAAGACTTGCAGGAATGGTTCCTTCAAAGCTATTGTTGTATAAATAGAGTTTTCCTAACTGAGTTATGTTACCTATAGAAAAGGGTATTTCACCTGACATTTTATTTGAAGAAACACTAAATTCTACTAAGCCTGAAAGCTTCCCCAGAGAGGTTGGGAGTGCTCCTGTCAATAGATTGTTTCCCAACGAAAGTTGTTGTAGGCCTATCAGATTCCCAATGTCATGTGGAATGCTTCCAGAGATGAAATTCTTATAAAGGTCTAATATGGTGAGGTTCATGGAAAAATTGGAAATGGAGGCAGGCAAGTCACCGCCAAGTCTATTGCGAGACACAGTTAAGACATTCAGTTGGGTGCAGTTAGTTAAAGCCCCAAGAAATTCAAGATCTCCAAAAGAGCGACTTCCCAAAGAATTACTACCAAGTGATAGAACTTGCAAATTCCCTAATTTTCCAAAGCTTGGAGGTATACTTCCCGTCAGACCGTTCAGCTCCATTGCCAACTTTTGAAGATTCGAAATATTTGCAAGTGTTGTTGGAATGGCTCCTGTGAAGTAGTTACTTCCGATAGTTAACTCTTCAAGGTTTGGTAGCAAATCACCAAAGTCAGGCCTCAGGCTCCCCGAGAAACCATTATAAGCAATGTTTAAAAGCTCAAGTGAGGACATATTGTAGATTGGGGGAGGAAAAGCTCCTGAGAAGCTGTTCAATCCTATATCAAGAGCCGCCATTAGAGTCAATCTAGCTACAACATCAGAAATTTCTCCTTCTAAATTGTTTTCGTTGAAGCTAAGTACTGTGAGGGATGTCAAATTTCCTAGAGAGGCAGGGAGCTTTCCTTTCAGGTTGTTTCCACTAAGATCTAAAACAATGAGCTTTGTCAATGATCCGAGTTCTGAAGGGACACTTTCTCCAACATGATTAGAAGATAAATCAAGGGTCGTCAATCTAGAGCAGTTAAACAGACGGGATGGAATCCTTCCTCTAAAAAAATTATAGCCCAAAAGCAAGTGGTGAAGCCTAAACAAGCTTCCCAACTCTTGAGGGATGCTACCACCAAAAGAGTTATTTTCAAGAAGAAGTACTTTGAGAAACGAAAGATTACCAATAAATGGCGATATCACCCCGCCCAACTGCAATCCTCTGACGTCTAAACCAATAATTCTCTTGTGTCTGCTGCCACATTTAACCCTATTCCAACTGCAGAGAGGGAATGAATTGTTCCATGAGGACAAGATGGCTTTTTTGTCTTCAGAAACTTTAGACTTGAACTCAAGCAATGATTGCTTATCAGTTTCTTCGGTAAACCTATATGCTTCAAGTAACAAGAGATAATTGAAAGCAAATAAAAGAAATAGTCTCATGCTTCTCATATTTTGCAGGAAAGAAATACAAAGAGACGAACAAATTGAAAAATGCATTTGCCTTGTGAGATGATAATGCAACTTCAAGACGAAACACAACCACAAAAGAATATCGAAGACTTTTCGAAAGTCAAGCACGTCAACTAGTCAACTGTATATAAAAGACAAATATTTTGTTAGTCTTTACGTCTTTTTTAGGTACATCATGGGTTTCTGAAGAGATAAATCAGAAGCTACAGCCTGAGTTCGCAATGGCAAATAATGCTTGACGGCTACAGATAAAACGCCTGCTAGTTGGGTTGTGAACATGAGCTACTTACTCGTACCGCCAAACACTAGCCAAAATCTGCACTGGTGGTTAGGCCCAATGCAACTTTTTTTAATTCTAGAATTTTGTTTTCTCATCGATCGCCGCTCTAAGCAGAAGGGTTCGTGATCACCTGCAAGTTTCACATTTCCTTCATTCCTCTGGCCGTGTCTTATTCAACGCGGAATCTGAAACAAAGGAATCGTCTAATTAATGTGTACAGAACAATGAATTAAGAGCTGGAGAATTTTGTTTTTATGGAGTTCTAAGACAAGAAAACTGAGTAAACTCTTATGTTCGAGAACTTACTTTTGTTGGGTCTGTAGGATTACTGTTGTTCCTCCAGTCACCTGCTACGTTTCTCTGATTCTCTTGTTGAAATGTTTGATTCTCTCCTTGTCCAGGAAACCTTGCTGATCCATGTGTAGGTCCATAGTTTCCACCACTTTGTAGATTGTAATTCCCTTGCCCCGTTTGGTTATAGTTCACTGGAGTCCATTGGTTGAAGTTTGCAGATGTCCCTAGACCGTAACTGCTTTGTATTTCATGATTGAAATTTCCTTGGTGAGGCACCGATGCTCCTTGGCCGTGGCTATAACTCGCCTGATATGAAGGCATTGCACATCCTTGACCTTGCCATTGTCCAGGACTTGGTGTTACTTGGCCTTGATTGTAACTACCCTGATATGAAAGCATTCCACATCCTTGACATCGCCATTGTACAGGATACGGAGCTCCTTGGCCTTGATTGTAACCCAACTGATATTGAGGCATTTGATTTCCAAACTGTGGAGGACCATAGTTTCCACCATTCGGTGGACTGAAATTCCATTGACCACCTTGGTTGTAATTTTGTTGTGGTCCTTGGAAAAAGTTACCATGTGGTGGCCCTTGGTCGTAGTTCACAAATGCCCATTGACCATAGTTGCCTAGTGTTCCTTGGTTGTAGTTTACTTGGTATGGAGGCACCGGAGCTCCCACACCTTGGCTGTAACCCATCTGATAGGAAGGTACTTGACTTCCTTGACCTTGCCCTGGCATTGAAGTTCCCTGACCTTGGTTGTAACTCCCCTGATATGGAGACACTAATTGATATGGAGACACTAATGGACCTCCATGACCTTGCCCGTTTCCAGGATACCCATGGCCAAATTCTGGACCTCCTGCTCCTTGTGCAGGACCATAATTTCCACCACTCTGCGGAGTGTAATTCCCTATGCCCGTTTGGTTGTAATTTTCTTGTGTCCCTTGGATAAAGGTTCCCTGTGATGCCCCTTGGCTGTAGTTAGTCAATGCTCCTTGACCATAATTACTTGGTAATCCTTGGCATGGAGGCGTCTGAGCTCCCTGCCCTTGGCTGTAACCCATCTGATAGGAAGGAATTCGACTTCCTTGTCCATGGAGTGGTGTTACCTGACTTTGGTTGTAACCCTGTTGTAATGAAGGCCTTTGACTTTCTTGACTTTGCACTTGTCCTATGGACGAAGTTCCTTGGCCTTGCTTGAAACTCCTCTGAAATGAAGGCATTTCATTTCCTTGACCTTGTCTTTGTCCTAGGGACAGAGTTCCTTGGCTTTGGTTGAAACTCCCTCGAAATGAAGGCATTTGACTTTGTTGACCACGACCTTGCCCTTGCCTCAAGGTTGGCATTTGACTTCCTTGACCTGAGATTGGCATTAGACTTCCCTGACTTTGCCCTTGTCTTGGAGCCAGAGTTCCTTGCCCTTGTCCGAAGCTCCTCTGATCTAGAGGCATTTGACTTCCTTGATCTTGTACTTGTGTTGAGGTTGTGCCCTCATCGGAAGGTGGTTGGCTTCTTTGAGCTTGCTCTTGTCCCGGCGTATCCTTCTTCTCTAGAGAATCAAATCCTTCTCTAGTTGGGACAGGAATTGGCCCAGGCGTGATCACTCCATTCTCGTATTTGTCTCCTGAAAATGAATCCCAAGAAAGTTGAATAAAAACACAACTTACTTACAAAAACAACTTTCCACAATAAGATGACTTCACAAACTCGCAACTTACCTCCATACACTTTGTTCTCTACGTCAACATAAGAATCAGGAATTATGTATTGAACCCCAGGCAAATCTGTTTACAAATACCAGAAACAAACAAAAGAAATCGAAGTGTCAACAAATCAAGATCATATATTTCCATTCTCAAAAAGATCAAATGAAACAAATGCTTCTAATCATACCTCTAAATTTTTCAACTTCTGCTATCGTCATGGTTGCTTGAAAACCTTGGTAACTAGTTGTGCAAATAGCATAGATTTTCTTCTTAGCTTCTTCCAAGCTGAAGAAAGCAACAGTACATGAGTTCGATTCCAGAAAGATGCAGAGAACACTTTTTTCACAATTGAAACAATTTTCTTTGCAGTATAGTGAAGAAGATGAGTTCGATTAGCAGCAATTTCAATGTATACAAAAAACTTCCAAAAAATACGAACCTTATACCAAGCCCTTTAGCACATGTCTGCTCGAAGATCGAAATCATTTCCTCTCTAGACGGAAATTTTTCCTTGGGGAAATCCATTGTGATTAGCCAATGGTTAAAATCGCATCCTTCGTTATCGGGCGTGAAGGAATCTTCTCCAGTGAAAGGGTCGTACTGATATTGATTCGTCGAGAATAGCCTCGCCGGAGATCGACAAAATTCCGTCGGTTGTCTCACCACGGTTCGCGGTAACAGAGATGACACTGAAGGGAAATCGGAGGTTCGAGATAGAGAGAATGATCGTTGGAAATAGGAAGGTACGGCGACAAGAACTCGCCGGAGACGATGCGAGAGCATGGCCATTGATGCCGGAGATTAAGAAACGCCGGCCGGCGACCTTCCTAGAAATTAGCAGGCACACTGAAATTGGGGTTTAGGGCTTTTCTTATGTTTTTAGTATTTACTATTTACTCTAAGACCCTTACGTTTCTAGATATTTCGAAACATGAGAGAAAGTTTCAGATATCAAATTTATCCCAAGTTAAAGTTATTTGGACGATCTTTCGCGGTTTATATATTTGAGCTCTTATAAAACGACACCATTTGTAATTTCCTAACGTATTGTTTTTTTTTTTTTTTTTTTTTTGATAAAAGTTAACGAATTGTTTTCTTAGGTGCTAAACAGCTAATAGGATTTGTTTTGGAAAGTAATAGATTCGAGTCGATTATGAAAATATATCAAGGTCTTTAGCACTGGTAAAAATGACTATATGAGTAATTCACTTGAAATAAATTATTATTACCAATCTCGTAAAATGAAGATATCAAAGAAACGTGTATAATTTTAAAGAAACCAAGGCAGAATATAAAAAAAAATGGAAAAATCACAACATACTATCAGCTCTTGAAGGCAATCTCCTAAAGAAGTTTTGAGGAATGGAAGGTATATCAAAAACCCTAAGCCTAGGATGTCTCATGACGTAGAACGCAAGCAAAGTCATGAGCAGTTTCATGGAGACTAAGAAGATTACTCCACAAGCAGCCAAACAAAACGTGGAGAAGAGAAACGTTGCCCTAGGATCTCTCCAACTCAAAAGATTCTTCACTCTCTCTCCTTGCGTAGCCAAATCACCTAAAACCATCATCATCCTCCTTGCAATATCTCTTAACCTATCGTACCTTGACTTCAACAAATCTCCACTTTTCGTGGTCGGAACCCCATCAAACTCCTCGTCGAGATCATCATGTGAAGCAGAATCAGCCTGAGACAGCTTTATATCCATGTGAGGAGGATGTCTAGGTCGCAAACGATACCGATAAAACCCGATCACGAAGCAATACAATAGCAGAGAGGTAACGCAATGCTTAGGTAGAAACACAATGAACAAGAAGATGAAATGTGCAAGAATCGTCGTTACCGGACTCTTCCATTTGCAAACCGAATCAAACCAAGTCCAAGAATCGCAAAACGCTGAGAAGAAACCGACAAGCCTCGCGAAATTTGCTCTTCCTCTTCTTATACTCCATGAGTTATGTCCGAAATCGAGCATATACTCAATCACATCACGTCCTAGAGGCGGCTCGGTCCTGCCTAGCTTCATACAAAGTATGAGATTTGCTTGATACCTAAGACCCTCTAGCTGGCGTAGAGACAATGGCATTAGGTAATGCATTTTAGGTAGCAAAGGCTCTGAGTATTTCTGAAGCATATCGATCGTTGAAGTAGATGAGAACCGAACCGCGAGTTGAATCTCTCCCATTTTCTTCACACCGTCCGGTTTCAAAACAATGAGCGGATACGAATGTGTGTAGATCCTGTCTGTTTCTAGTGTGGACAAACGAATCCTGATCTTACCGATCCTCGAATCCACCGGTCCTGATCTTCTTCCGTTGTTGTTTTCAGGTACCAACATCATATTCACGTTGTCGAAAACCGCCACGGTTATTACAGTACAAGGATCATAAACCTCCCAAGTATACTGCTCGTTCCATTTGGGACTAAAAGTATCGACGATCGTCCTCGTTCTCACCCATTTCCTCCCGTATTTCGCCACACAATACGCATCCGTCGTTCCTCGACCGTCCCGTGACTTCATCGGCATCAAACCGGACGCACTTATGACTCCAAGCTCCAACACACCAATCGCTTGAGTCCATAGAGTTTTAGCTGAAGCTCTGTAATCACTGCTGTATTGAATCGTCTCGTCAAGCACATGGTAGCCTCCGTCCAATGATACTCGCAAATGAATCCTCCCGGCGAATACTCCTCCTCCTCCTTCTTCTCCGGTACGCTCGAGGTTGTACCAAAGAGCCGGTACAGGTCCAGGCAACACTCTTCTCTCAACCTGAGATAAGTTTATCTCACATTTCCCTAAAACTTCTTCTCTTTGACCTACCTTGTCCACCAAGCTAAGTATCAAACTGTCTTCAAACGGCTCAACCGCCACTAACATCAAATCCTCATTCCAAACTGGACTCAATGTACGCGTCTGCGAAACGTTACTCCTCACAGCAATGTTCCCTAGAGACCCTTTTACAAAAACCTCTGGATTCGTTCTGTTTCCTTGCAAAGGAACTAAATCTTGAGCCTCGATGACATTCACTCGCAAATACCATAGCCTCGGAGACAGATACACTTTAGACCTCGCGATCACCGCGTTTTCTCCGTTCACCGTAACGGAATCTGAGTGCCAAGCTTCAGGGAAAACCTCATCGGCTTGTGTCCCCATCCATACAGACAACATAACCTCTCCTCCAAATCTGTTTCCATTTCCATCTTCTAATCTATACCATTGAGGAGCCAATGGACTATCCGGAGGGACGCGTGTCGGAATCTCAGCGACTTCGAATTTACATTTACCGATTGTCTCTTCTTCGTTTGCCTTCACAGCCACTTCCAAGACGTTCCCTTGGAGACGATCTTTGTTAAAGGCGAAAACTTCGTGAAACTCAGGGCTTGCGTTAGGGTTTGTGCTCTGTTTCGTTCTTCCTTTGTAGTTTCCGATTGTGATTTCGATGAATGATTCGTTGGATGGTAAAGCTTGTGCCCTGAGGATCCGGATGTAGAGAAACGTCATTCGTTCCACTAGATCGAATGATGACGACGTCACCATTTCGCCGCCGGAATTTGATCTTCCGCCACCGATATTCGGACATGTCTCTCTAAGTGAGAAGTCGTCGTTCTCTGACATTGTTCTTCTGTTGTTGTTGTTGTTGTTGTTGTTGTTGCGATTCGAAGGTGCCATTGTAGCGTTTTTTGTGTTTGCATATAAGAAAATGTGTTTTCAAGATTTGTGGTTTTGAAATTTTTTTCGTTGTTTAAGGAGAGAAATTCGTGGGGGGTAAAGTTAAGATAAGGATATGCATTTAAAGTTGAGATTTTGTTGTGAGAGATATTCAAAAGATTACCGTTTTTATTTTCATAATTAAATGACTTTCCTAATCGTTTTTAAGAGTTTGAATGCAAATCATTCGTAAGGTAAATGTTGGATTTAGTTTTGAAAACGACGTTACTAATCATTAATTTGTTTGTGTTAATTGGTAGAGCATTTAAAAAAATCATTAAGAAAATGGCACACTTTGAGAAAATGGCATTAATTTGAGTAATTTATTCTGAAGGCAGCAACTAATGCACATTTTGTTTACAACATTAAGCATATCGTTGCGATTTGTCATATCCAATTAGTAAAACCTTGTTCAAGATCGAGCACAAATTTGCTAACCCTAATGTTGTTCAGAATCTGAAAATTTGGGGGCATAAACGTAACATTTTAAGAAAAATATTAATATATACTTTTTTTTTTTGCAATTTGGGGGCCGAAATTTTTATATTTAACCTCAAAAAAAAATTTGGGGGTCAAGATAAATGTTTCATTATCCCAATGCTAATTCTCTTCAACTCTTTGTATAAAATTTTAGTTTACAAATAAACTTACAAATAGAGAAAGGAGTGGTCATTTTACACAAGGGAACAAAAAAAAGTCAACACTCTATACTTGTAATCTATGCTATTATATGTAAAGGAATGTTTGTTTCTTCAATATCAGAAAAAAATATAGCAACGACTAATTGGATCTGTTCTTTGAGGTCTGAATCACTTCCATGCATATCTCATTGTGCAAATGCGTTCTTCTGAGACTCCATTTCACATGGGACATTGCACCAGTCTTCTAATATTGAAATGCCACAATGGATTCTCCCAAGTATGATTGCTTAAGCTGCGTCATGTGCATTAAACATGAGGATGCACATTTCTTGGTTGATAAGGATGTCAACAAATGAAATTCTTCTATTCGGTTGCATCCAGCTAAAAAACTTGCATAGTTTGGACTTTTGGACATTTTTATTTTAAGATCAATTTCAAGCATGTGAAATAGTTATTTAGGCTGGTAATACTAATACAACATTTTTTTGATTAATCACTAGAGTTGGTAATAATTGTGGCTGTTTTTTTTTTAAAGAAAAAAATGCAATTGAACCTCAATTAGTATATAAAAGAAAAAAAATGTTTTTGATGATATCTAAATTTTCTATGTTTTTTATGTTTATTGATATAGGTTACCATGCATATGTTAATTTTTAGTGGATTCTATTTCGTGTACATAGCAATCAAATTTTATATTTTTGATGATGTTTATTTTTCTTAAAATATCTGATATATAGAAAACTCTAATATTATTGTAGTACTGATTAATAAATATAAAAATCAGCCATAAATATATTTAGAATGCAAGATAAGTTTAGATCAAAGGTTTCCATTTAAAAAAAATCATAATAGATAAAAGGTTTCCTGTTTTGTTTAAAAATAATAATTTATCAAATTTTGAAGAATTAAAAAATTCCGAGCATTATACTTAGACCACCTCCAACCATGATTTCTAATGAGGTTTTAGTGGGAGTTTAGTTTTAAAAATAATGTTTTAATGGTAAATATAAGTAAAACCGTTTCTATTTTAAAGATTTTTAAAGACTCAACTGAGCCTCATACGTGTTATTGTCTGATTGGTTGAAAGATTTTTATTTTTATTTTTGTTTCTTTAATGAAACATTCTTTTTTATCTGGAGTGTTTCCCATTTATTTTGTTTTGGAGAAAACTCTCTTCTTCTTAGAAAACACTTTTTTTTTTGCTTTTCTGTATTCTATGTTTAAATTTTAAATCAATGAAATAATTTTTATTAATAAAATGTTTGTATTTGGAAAAATATAATAAAACAAAAATTTTAGAGTCTCCCATTAGATCTATCATTGGAAACTAAAACAATGAAATTTAAAAAAGATTTTTAAATATTAAAGTGATAAAAAACTATTAAAAAATAAAATTAAACCCTCTCATTACAGACCATAGTTGGAGATGCTCTTACTACTTAACTCAACTAGAGAGTCAATATCCCGAGCTTTATAGCTCAAAGTACACGCTTAATACGTTAGCGTATGAGAGGTCGACACTTGTTTTAGTGGACCTAACTAGAGACCCTCTACACGTGCTAGAGTCTCTCCAACACAAGAAACAAAATGACAATACTATACTTGTAATTTATGCTATGTGTTTGTTCTCCAATATACACTCCTATGAAGATAAAATAGTAACTACAAAGTGTCGTTAACTATTAACTTAGTAAAATATAATTCTTCAACTCTTTGTATAAAATTTTAGTTAAGTTGCTGGTTGCAAAGTGTCGAGAAGCTTGGTTAAGTTGCAGATCTCTTTAGGGAGAGACCCTGTAAACTGATTAGAAGAAAGCTTGAGCTCACCAAACAATGGAAGCTTGCCAAGCCATGAAGGTATAAGCCCTGAAAGAAAGTTATCGTTGAGATCAATGACAATGTGTGTCAGCTTCTTGCACAAACCGAGCTCTACCGGTATGATTCCTGTGAGAGAATTGCTTGAGATATCCAACAAAGACAGCTCTTGGATCTTCCCAAATGTCCAAGGAATTATCCCTGTGAACAGATTCTTCCCTAACCTTAAACGATCAAGACTCGGAGACTTCCCTAGCTGAAGAGGTATGTCTCCTGTTGTCTGTGACATCAAAGGAGAGGTGAGAGCTTGAACCGGACTAATCGAGCCATTGAGCTTGTTGCTGGAAAAATTGATTCTTGTGAGGTTTTGAGTTTGACAAGCGATCCGAGTTGACTCGGAATCTCGCCACTGAGTTGGTTTAGGGAAGAGATGCAATGAGGTTGAGAGGTTGGAGAGAGTAGTTGGGATGGGACCGGTGAGACGGTTTGATGACAGATCGAGGTGGGTCAGGTTAGTAAACCGGCCAACTGAAAGAGAAATCGAATGGTTAAGGCTAAACCGGATAGATTTAAACCGATGATAATACGACCACCGCACGTGAGGCCGGTCCAGTTGGAGAAATTGGGATCATCATCGGAATTCAGTTTCGGAGAGCGTTTTCTTCTTTAGGGTTTGTGAAGAGAGACTTCTTCACTTTGAGGAGAGTTTGAAGATCGTCGGTTTGACCCGAACTTGACCCGATTGAGAAACAGAGGAGAAACAGAACAAGAAGAAGAGGATTTTGCTGCATATTTTATTTCTTGTTTTCTTGTTCTTCAGTAAACAAGAGATCTGTGAGAGTATTGAATGGAAATTCTTCGAGTTCTTGTTAATATTAAGACTACTAGTATCGGAAACATAGTTAATAGAAGACAATTGTTTGGTTTTCGCTGTGGATGTTGAAGAAATGCGATTAAAAACGGTGCATGGGGACTCAAAACAACAAGAAGAAAACGCCAAAATATGCAATACTACAATATATCAGATTCATAGTTGAAGATAGGTCTCCTTTTAACATTTCAATAGCAATCACTTAGTGATGTAGCTTTAAAAGATAGAGTAGTAGTCCGTTAATTCTCACAATACCTGGAAAACTCTAATAATTGTAAGATTATTCGTTTACTCTGAGAATATCCGAATTTATTGAGATTTCTCTAGATCTACCAAAAATAATGAACAAAGAGACAAAAGCTCAATTTTATTAATCAATCAAAAACTAAATACACAACTTAGACCTAAACGGCTTATTTATAATAAATCCAAAACACTAGAAAATCCTAAAACAATAAAACTTATCTAAATAATTAATAAATAACTAAAATATTTGGAATATTTCTAAATATCTCTCTGCATCATTTTCTCCGACGACGAAAAGATTCGTCCTCGAATCTTAGCCGTAGTCATCGATTCCAAAACTTTCTATAATTGAATCTAATAACTTCTTTTCTTTTTTCTAAACTTCCAATAATAAAATGCTTCATGCACGAATAAACAATTTTGACAGACTTCATCAATATTAACTCTCGCATAAGGATGCACCACAGGTCTCTTGCGAAGTGGTAACTCCATCTAACCTTATTCTCCATGATATGATAAAACGTACATTTCAATGGGTCTGGTGTTGCATAAGCCCAAATCAAAGCTTGATTCTCTAAATTGCATTCCACGTTATTTAACATGCTAATTGAAGAAGAAACTTCAACTTTCAGATCGTCCACCTCTTGAAGAACGAATCCATTGTCTTTGTCTTGAATTTGATCTTCGTCATCATAAACATCAAAGACTGGATCTCCAACAATTTCTCTGAATTTTGTGGACAGATCTTCAGAAGAAACAAAGAGATCTTCATCAGTAGGATAAAATTAAAAACTCGAGCAACATGGTAATCAAGCACACAGAACCGAACTTTGATTGAGAAATCAAAGTGCTGTCTTTGATACCAACTGATGAAGCGGAAGCTTTAAAAATATAGAATAGTAGTCCGTTGATTCTGAGAATACCCAGAAAATTCTGATAATTGCAAGACTATTCGTTTAGTCTGAAAATACTCGAATAAATCAAGCATTCTTAGATTCGTTGAGATCTCTTTAGATCTACCAAAAACAATGAACAAAGAGACAAAAGCTCAATTTTAATAATAAATCAAAAACTGAATACACAAATTAGACCTAAACGGCTTATTTATAATAAATCCAAAACACTAGAAAACCCTAAAATAATAAAATAAAATTATCTAAATAACTAAATAAAACTAAATATTTGGAATATTTCTAAATATCTCTCTGCATCATCCAACTGATGTAGCGGAAGGTCTAAAAAGATAGAATAGTAGTCCGTTGATTCTGAGAATACCGGAAAATTCTGATAATTGCAAGATTATTCGTTTAGTTTGAGAATACCCGAATAAATCAAGCCTTCTTAGATTCATTGAGATCTCTCTAGATCTACCGAAAACAATGAACAAAGAGACAAAAGTTCAATTTTATTAATCAATCAAAAACTGAACACACAACTTAGACCTAAACGGCTTATTTATAATAAATCCAAAACACTAGAAACCCTAAAACAATAAAAGGAAATTTTCTAAATAATTAAATAATAACTAAAATATCTGGAATATTTCTAAATATCTCTCTGCATCATTCTCTCCGACGATGAAAAGATTTGTCCTCGAATCTTAGCCGTAGTCATCGATTCCAAAACTCCATATATTTGAATCCAATAACTTTTTTTCTTTTTTTCTAAACTTCCAATGATAATATGCTTCATGCACGATAAACAATTTTGACAGACTTCATCAATATCAACTCTCGCATAAGGATGCACTACAGGTCTCTTGACGAAGTGGTAACTCCACTTAACCTTATCCTCCATGATATGATAAAACGTACTTTCCAATGGGCTTGGTGTTGCATAAGACCAAATCAAAGCTTGATTTTCCAATTGCATTCCACGTGATTTAACATGCTAATTGGGGAATAAACTTCAACTTTCAGATCGTCCACCTCTTGAAGAACGAATCCATTGTCTTTGTCTTGAATTTGATATTCGTCATCATAAACATCAAAGACTGGATCTCCAACAATTTCTCTGAATTTTGTAGACAGATATTCAGAATAAACAAAGAGATCTTCATCAGTAGGGTAAAAATACTTGAGCAACATGGTAATCAAGCACACCGAACCGAACTTTGATTGAGAAATCAAAGTGCTGTCTCTGATACCAACTGATGTAGCGGAAGCTTTAAAAAGATAGAATAATATTCCGTTGATAATAGTCCGTTGACACTCTTCATCGGGATCAGATACTCCCTGCAGAACCAGATGTCCCTTTCACATTTGCGATGGAGTTCTCCCTAGCACGTTTTTTCTCTCTCGCGCCGTTTTGTACATAGTTTTTAAGAAGGCTCTTGCTACTTGATTCCCGACAGATCTAGCTTCCTCTCTCACAACATTTCCCATCGAGCTGTGTGCTTTTCTTTGTTCTCTGTTTCTTTTCCCACATCTGTCTCTTTTCATTTAATTCCTTCTCCCTTTTGTCTCATCTTTCTCACTCAAACTTGTCATTTTCTTTTCTCCTTCAACTCGTTTCCATCTTTTTTCTCTTTTCTCCCTTTTGCTCTTTGCCTTTTTATTCTCTACCTCTCAACCGACTATGTCTCGGTCTTCTCAAGATCTTTCTGGCAAGAAATCTCCCTCGCAAGAGAAGGACGAATCTGTGATAATCCCACCCTTCGACAACTCAGCTCTCCTAGCTCGTTTCAGGCTTACCCTCATAGGGAGAACTTTCCACACCGGTGGAAGAAGCATCGATGCTCTGCTTGCCTTCATGCCTAGATCTGGTATACGGGATGTTGCAGGACGAGTTCGGGGTGTGGACCTTGGAAATGGACGGTTCCATTTCGATTTTGACTCGGAAGATGACCTCCAGAAGGTGTTAAAGAAGCGACCTTGCCACTTCAATAAGTGGACCTTTGCTCTTGAGCGATGGGAACCAAATCTCCAGGACAATTTCCCGAGTTCTGTTACCTTTTGGGTCAGGATCCGAGGCATTCCCTTACACTACTGGGTTGAGCTAGCCTTCAAGAAGATTGGAGATGCTTTGGGGTTTGTTGAAGCCGTGGATGAAAAAGAGGGAAGTGTCTTGGTCAGTGTTGACGTCACACAGCCTTTGAAGATGAAGAAGAAAGCTCAGTTTGACAATGGTGATGAGGTCACAGTCACTCTTGAGATGATAAGCTTTACCGCTACTGTTTCCACTGTCTCATGATCTCTCATGAAGAAGCAACATGTCCTCTCCTCTCTGAGAGTGAGCGTCACCGTCTTAGAGAGAGACGTCTTCCTTCTGCTTCTCAAGACGACTCCAGAAACAGAGCACCTCGTGAAGAGAGGTTTCACTCCTCTCCTGAGATCCAAGGAGGCTCTCGTCTCCCACCTCGTCCTCAGTCTCGCCATGAGGAACTACGACGGTCTCACAACACCTCAAGAGCTGCAACTGCTAGGGAGCCGCCTCGATCTGCACATCTCCCTCTGTCAACCAACGTTCGTCGCTCCCTGTATCGGAGAAGCAAAGCAGAGAAAACAGATGAGATGCGTGATTCTGTGTGGAGCAGACTGAGGGAAGATCGCCGCCAAAGACATCCCCGTAATCGGGAGCCCTCTTTTGAGTCTTCCACTGGATCCCGCAACCGCCGCGGTGAAGATTCTGGAGCCTCACGCCAAGAAAACTCGCGTCCTCTACTGAGAGAAGATGAGGCAATTTTCGAAGGAGCGGTTTGTCTCCATCTCGACAGAGATCTTTCTAAAGAGTGGACCAAAGTTTCGACGTGTGGGGAAATCACCGTTCTCCTGTCTGACAGACCAGTGTGAGAATCTCAGAACCAAGCTCCAACCCGTCATCTCCTCCGAGGAAGGCTGAGATCGCTGTGGCAGGGAAAAGGAAAGCCATATCTGAGGAGGAGGATGAGTTTAGTGATAATGAAGATTTAGAATCCTCACCAAGGCTCTTTGAAGTTGGATCTGGTTTTGGTATGAATTCTTTTCCACCAGTTGGTGAGTCTGTTCCTCATGTTGTGAACCATCTGGTTTCGGTGCAAGAGACCGATACAGAAGCTGAAGATGGGAAGAGTATCTTTGGTAATGAATGTGTTCCCACTGATTGGGAGGACCATGCTGAAGATGCGGATGATGATACTGAGCTCGTAGCTGAGGATTTGAGGATTCTGGATGAGTGTGAGAAGGAGGGTGATGATTCTCTAATGATGTTGGAAGCGATGTTGGAGGATGATGATTTGCTCGATGAAGAGTTGGCGGAAGAAAAAATGAAAGCAAGCGAAGCCCTGGTGGAGAGTTTGGAGAGGACCATTTCTGAAAATGTGAGACCAATTTTTCATGGGTCAAGTGGAGCAGCTACGGCATCCTCTCATTCGCCAGCCAGCAAGAGAGAGAGATTACCTTCAAGAGCACAAACAGCAAAGACAGGCTCAAAGAAGAAGATCCCCAAGAGCCTAAAGGCGCAGGCTGCAGCATCAAAGAAGCTGAAGGCGTATCAAGGAAAGAGTACACCGAAGAGAAAATTTGTTTCTTCGACAGTTGATGCCACAAAAGGAAAGGGCAAGCCAAGCGCCCCTTCCATCCCTTCCTCTGAGGTAATTTTCGTTCCAAAAAGCAAGTTTTCCAAGGTGACCAAGAACAAAGATTGTGATGTGGAGGATCAGAGCCCTCTGAAGCCTCCTGAATGAAGATTCTAGCATGGAACTGCCAAGGGGCGGGCGCTAAGCTCCCCAAACGCCGACTGGTAGAGTTATCCCGAAAGTACTCTTCAGGTTTCATGTTTTTATCTGAAACTAAGAATGACCATTTTTTCTGCAAGAATTGCAAGTTTCTCTAGGTTTAGATTTTCTCCACACTGTTGACCCTGTAAGAAACAGTGGAGGTTTACCTCTTTTTTATTTTAAAGATTTTTCGGTTAAGATTATGTTACTTAATGACCGTTTGGTTGATGTCGAGACTATTATTGATGGTAATAGAGTTTGTATGAATTTCATTTATGGTGATCCTGTTGTCAAAAACCAAGATTATGTTTGGGAGAGGTTAAATCCAATAGGAATCTCTCGTTCTGGCCCGTGGTTTATCATTGGAGACTTTAACGAAATCACAAGGAACGATGAAAAAAGTGGCGGTAAACGACGATCCGAGGCCTCTTTCCTCTCTTTTCGAGCATGATCCAGAATTGTGGCATGGTTGATTTCCCTTTCCAAGGAAACTCATTCTCATGGGTTGGTAGGCAGAAAAATGGTGTAGTTAAATGTCGATTGGATTGGGCCATGGGTAATGAAGACTGGCACAACATTTTTCCCACACTGTTGTGGAGTATCTAAAGCTATGGGGTTCTGATCATAGACCACTCCTAGCTCACATCCGCTCAACCCCTCAAACATATACCCGTAGCTTATATTTGATAAAAGATGGATTGGTAAACCAGGGTTGGTTGAGGCTGTGAAAGAAGGTTGGGGTGTGTCAAGTACAACATCACGAAAGCCTTTCACATGTCGTATCCGTACATGCCGCGGTGCAATTTCCAAATGGAAAAAGGCACCCAAACCAATTCGGAAAAACTTATTAAATCCTTCAAGATGAGATAGATAAATCTCAAGAGGATGAAAATACCTCATCGGAAGAGCTTCTTGAACTCAAATGGCGATTATACAAGGCTTATAGGGAGGAGGAACCCTATTGGAGACAAAAAAGTAGGGTTAATTGGCTAAAATAGGGTGATAAGAATACTAAATTTTTTTCACGCCTCCACAAAACTAAGACGGACAAGAAACTGGATCCTCGGTCTTTCCAACCAAGACGGGGTTTGGATCGATACAGAGGCGAGAATTGAGAAACTTGCGGTGGATTATTCCTCGAATCTCTTCACTTCCTCTACCGAGCAAGAAGATGTTCCCAAGTAAGTTTCAGAGGCTATGAACGAGAGTCTCACTCGAGAGGTGACAGAAGAAGAAGTGAAACACGCCCTGTTTTTGCTAAACTCCGGAAAAGTCCCTGGTCCTGATGGGATGAATGCTCTCTTTTTTCAAACGTTTTGGGAGATTATAAAGGCAGATCTTCTGCAATTGATTAGAGAATTCCTCAGCTCCGGGACTTTCAACGAGAGGATCAACGAGACAAACATTTTCTTAATTCCGAAAGGAGATAAACCCCGAGACATGGCAGGTTTCCGACCTATGCAATGTATGCTATAAAGTTATCTCAAAGGTGCTTAGCATCCAGCTGAAGAGACTTCTTCCAGAGCTAATCTCTGAGACGCAATCCACCTTTGTGGCAGGAAGACAAATTACAGACAACATACTTATAGCGCAAGAAAACTTTCACGCTCTGCATTCTAACCCTGCTTGTCGAAAAAAGTTCATGGCGATAAAAATATATATGAGTAAAGCTTATGATAGAGTGGAGTGGCTGTTTCTAAGGAGGCTGATGGAGAAGATGGGTTTTGCTCCCCTCTGGGTGACCTGGATAATTCAGTGCAGCACTTCGGTCTCCTATAGAGTGCTGATCAATGGAGTGTCAAAAAGATTTATTAAACCGACAAGGGGTATCCGACAGGGGGATCCCCTCTCTCCATATCTCTTCATTATTTGTACGGAATCTCTCATTGAACAGCTTCGCCGAGCCGAATCATCTGGGGATATCCAAAGGCCTCAGAATAGCAAGGGCTAGCTCGCCTATATCCCATCTTCTATTCGCGGACGATAGTTTGTTTTTCTGCAGAGTAGATTCACATCAGAGCCAAGAGATTATTAGTATTATCCGCTCTTATGGCGAGGCATCTGGGCAACAAATTAATTTTTGAAAATCCTCCATTATGTTTAGAAACGATGTCGCAACCCCCATCCGTCAAGAAATTAAGGCGACAACGGGTATCCACCAGGAGGGTGGCATGGGTACTTACTTAGGACTTCCGAAGAGATTGCATGGCTCCAAGGCGCAAGTGTTCGCATTTGTTTGGGATACACTCCAAACTATAGTCAATTCATGGTCATCTAAGCTACTATCGAAAGGCGGGAAAGAGGTCTTAATTAAATCGCAAGCCCAAGCTCTTCCGACATATGTGAAGTCGTGTTTCCTTTTGTCGAAAGTGATTCGGTCCAAGTTGAGCTCCGCTATTGCTAACTTCTGGTGGAATTCAAAAGCAGATAGCAAGGGTATTCATTGGATAGCGTGGGAGAAATTGTGTACCCAGCTAGCAGATGGTGGCCTAAGCCTTAGAAGCCTTGAAGAATTTAATCTTGCTCTTCTAGCAAAGCAGTTAAGGAGAATATTGAGATTTCCAGATTCTCTATTGAGTAGGGTCCTTAAAGATAGATATTTCAAATACTGCAACCCTTTGGATATACAAGTTTCGAATCTCCATCATATGGATGGAGGAGTATCATGGCTGCAAAGCTACTCCTCAAATATGGGCTTCGTAAAACTATTGGTTTGGGTTTTGGAACATGCGTCTGGTCTGAACTCTGGATTCCCGACACTCTGGCCCGACCCCCAAGAGGTCTTCATGCCGAGCGCGAATTCCTACTGTATGTTCATACACTAATTGATTTTGTTACAAAATCATGGAAGGTGGATCGTCTTCGGAAACTATTCACACCCGAAGATATTACCCTAATTTTAGGGATACGTCCGAGTCAATCAGCCTCAAGAGACGGTTATAGTTGGCCTCTAGCAAAATCAGGCAACTACACGGTTAAGTCCGGTTACTGGACCGCGAGAACCTTAACTCGTTATGCTTTTGACCTCCCTCTTCAGGGTCCAAGTACTACGGTACTCAGGGCACAAGCATGGAAATTAAAAACTACACGAAAGCTTAAGCATTTCGTAGGGCAATGTATTTTACGCTGCTTGGCATCATGCCATAGCCTCGCAGCCCACCATATTGGTGGAGATAACATCTGCCCTCGATGTGGAGACGAGGCAGAGACGATTAATCACATGATCTTCGAAATGCTCTCCAGCGCGACATGTCTGGGCTCTTTCGGCAATTCCATCAGCTCCCGACTTATTCCCGTTACCCTCTAGTTATGGTAATATCGATCATCTGTTTTAGAGAGCAAAGGATCACGGAGCTAGAGAAGATGTCATGCGTGGTTTCCCTTGGATGATGTGGTTTATTTGGAAAGCACATAATCGCAAAGTTTTTGACAATGTTGTTGAATCCCCTTTAGATACACTTAATCATGCGATAAGTGAGGAAGAGGCTTGGCGAAAAGCACATCTGCTAGACGATACATTGACCGAGCCCCGGGCAATTATTACCCCTCCTGGACAACCATTGGCGACTGCACCTATCTGCCACTGTGATGGCTCATGGACTGAGACGGGAACCTCCAGCGGACATGGGTGGATTGTGACTCAGGGGGACTTAGTGATCTATATGGGGTTAAAAGGATCACGCTTGAGCTTATCCCCTTTGCATGCCGAGCTGGAATCTCTCCTGTGGGCTATGAAGTGTATTAAGGAGTCATCCATACATTGTAGCTGTTTCGCAACGGATTGTTCTGATCTACTCGCTATGACGGAAAACCCGGAGGACTGGCCAAACTTCGCATCTGAACTTGAAGATTTTAAAATCTTTAAAGAATCTTTTAGTTCCTTTAGGATTTTTCATGTACCACGTAGAGAGAATGTCCGTGCGGACTTTCTTGCAAAGAAAGCAAGGGCACGAGGCTTTAGTTTTTCCCATGTAAGTTCGGTTGCCCCAGATTGGCTCTCCCTAGAGGAGAATCTTGTACCGAATACTTAATGAAATGTTTTTTTTGGTGTAAAAAAAAAAACCAGATACCCTTCATAGAACTCAGATGCTTCATTCGGAATCAGACGTTCATCACGGAGATCAGATACTCCATGAAGAACCAGATGCTCTTCATAGATATCTTTTTCGTCGTCGGAGAGAATGATGCAGAGAGATATTTAGAAATATTCCAAATATTTTAGTTATTTATTTAATTACTTAGATAATTTCCTTTTATTGTTTTAGGATTTTTTAGTGTTTTGGATTTATTATAAATAAGCTGTTTAGGTCTAAGTTGTATATTTAGTATTTGATTGATTAATAAAATTGAGTTTTTGTCTCTTTGTTCATTATTTTCGGTAGATCTAGAGAGATCTCAACGAATCTTAGAAAGCTTGATTTATTTGGATATTCTCAAACTAAACGAATTATCTTGCAATTATCAGAGTTTTCCGGGTATTAATTATCAGAATCAACGGACTACTATTCTATCTTTTTTAAGCTTCCGTTACATCAGTTGGTATCAGAGCCAATCTCTTTGGTTTCTTAATCAAAGCTCGGTTCTGTTTCCATCACCATGACACTTGAAGGTTTGAATTGTTTTACGGTTACATACTTACATATCCATTTGTTATATCTGAAGGTTTGTGTGAAGATTTCAGAGAAATTTGTGGCAATCCAATTTTTGATGTTTATGATGAAGAAGATTTTATTCAAAAAGAAGATGAAGTGCTATTCCTGCTTAAAGATAAGGAAAACGTGAGTCTTATTAACGTTCTTCCTCAAAGTGTGATAATTCAATTAGAAGAAAGCCACGATGTCTCCCAAAAAATCAACAGAAAAATAAAAGATGTGTGTGAGGGCGTGAAGAAAAAGAGCCTAAGGGTTTCAAATCAAGAAGCTAACGTGGAGCATATAAGGAAAAAACTCCAACTCATTCAGTGGCGTCTTGTTGATCACTATTGGACAAGCAAAATCCTTGAAGTGGAACAAATTAAAATTCTTTTATTTGAAGAATATTATTGGAGGAAGTTCAGAAAAAAAATTATTGGATTCAAGCATACAAAGTTTTGGAATTGAAGACTACAACTAAAATTCGAGGATGAATCTTTTCATCGCCGGAGAGAATGATGCAGAAAGATATTTATAATATCTCTTACTATCGTACTTATTTATTTTATTATTAAGATAATTTCATTTTATTGTCTTAGAGTTCTCTAGTATTTTGGATTTATTATAAATAAGCCATTTAGGTCTAAGTTGTGTATTCCATTTTTGATTGATTAATAAAATTGAATTTTTGTCTCTTTGTTCATTGTTTTCGGTAGATCTAGAGAGATATCAATGAATCTAAGAAAGTTTGATTTATTCGGATATTCTCAGACTAAAAAAATAATCTTGCAATTATCAGAGTTTTCCGGGTATTTTCAGAATCAATAGACTACTATTCTATATTTTTAAAGCTTCCGCTACATCATTTTCTTCGTCTGAGAGAATGATGCAGAGATACATTTAGATATATTCCAAATATTTTAGTTATTTATTTAATTATTTAGATAATCTCATTTTATTGTTTTAGGGTTTTCTAGTGTTTTGGATTTTCTAGGCGGAGCTGGTTTCTCCTCCTCCGCCGTAGCTGGTTTCTCGTTGTAGCTTGTTTCTTCTCTGAACCTTGTCACCAGGTTCGTATTTCTTTAAACAGATGGTGCAATTGCCGGAACTAGAGGAGGAAACAGGAAGCGACTCGGGAGGTTGTTCAGAGTCGTAACTACAGAAAATGGCGACCGAGATGAGTAGAATCATGACAAGAACACCAATGAGAGTGATGAGAGAAAGAAGTGTGAGAATCGGAGTTTCCCCCATCGCTAAGGTTGATGCGAAGGAGAGATTCTATTTTTGATTTGCTTTGCTTTCCTTTGTTTGGAAAACGCACAAGTAATGATTTTGTGTTTCTTTGATAACAGAGAGCTTTTGCTTGATTTTATAGTGCGACAACAGAGAAGGAAGCTCTAGGGTAGGGCTGGGCATTCGGATATTCGGTTTAGTTTCGGGTCGGAACCGATCGGATCCGGGTCTTTCGGATATAGAGATTTTGTATCCAAATAAGAATCGATAGGTTTTCGGTTCGGTACCAATCAGTTTCGGGTCGGTTCGGTTCCAAGATTTAAGAACCGATAAATATTTGAAATTTTTTGGATCTTAAATAGTTCAGATATTTTTAGGACCCAAAAACCCGAAATAGATCCGAAAACCCGAAATAGATCTGAAAACCCGAAAATATATCCAAAAACCTGAAATTATATCCGAAAATTCAAAAATATACCCAAAATCTAAAAAAATATAATCGAAATGGAAGGGTCTGCCTTCTTTTGAGTCTACTTGGGAACCTTTATCCGACCTGGTTAACCAGTTTCCAAATGCTAATCTTAAGGACAAAATTGTCTCATTAGGGGGGAGTATTGATAGACTCAGGGTGCCAATTGCTTTCATGAGGAATAAGAACAGAACCAAAGGAAGGAGGGCTCGTATTATGGAGAAAAAGAGGGAATTGAGAAGTGGCTAAATACAAGTAGAAGACTATGTGTGGAATCCTCTAGCTGAAAGAGAGAGTTCACTTTAATTAATAACTCAGCATTGTCAAGAACCTTATGGCTTGTATTTAAATAGTGATCCCGACTTTAGGGCACTGATCTTATGAACAGTAATGAAATTTCCTTATCTCTACCCCCTTATTTCTATCTAACCTAATCTATTTCTCACTCTATCTCTCTTCTTCACTCTTCTTCACTCTTCTTCACTCTACCCCCTTAAACCTATCACAAAGACTCCGTTAAGACAAGCATTTTGTCGAAGAGATGGGAAAACCTCTAACTTATTGTTCCTGGACTTGACTTAAATTACAGCGATTTCCCTCATGGAGAAGGCTTTACGAGCTTCATTGACAATTTTCTGGAGTTGAATTAAAAATCACGAATGCAAAAGTTCAAGATAAACTATGATGATGAATGGTTGTATACATATCTCAAGGATCGGTTTGCGGAGTGGATTGGTACATGGATGTTGAGAGTCCTGACAATGTTTTTAAAATCGGAGAGAGGATGACTCAGAACTTTTATCAGCGCAATACATTGGTGTCTTTGAAGCTTGCAAGCCTATACATCAACAATCCCAAGTTTGTTGTTTCAAGATTATGCATTTAGAAGTAATAATGTTTTTAAAACCGGACCGCTGACCGAACCGGGAAAGCTTTTGAGTCATGGGTTAGTATGGTTAGACCAGGTTTAACCGGGTTTGATAAATTTTTTCAAATAATTATATTTGGATTTTAAAAAAAAACCAGTGTTTTTAAACCCGGACCGGACCGGCGGTCAGACCAGGTTGGACCACGAACCGGAAGTGTAGCCGGGTTGAGTTGAAAACCGGATTGAACCGTCAAAAACCGGAAATTAGATAAATCGATAAACCATATTAAACCGAGTTTAACTAAAAAAAACTTAAATCATATTTTTTTTACGTTTTTTAAGAGGTAACAAGTCAATTTGATTTTTGTTTATTTATTTACTTTAAAAATAAAAGATAAGGTTTCTAAATATTTGACAAAAAAAAAAGGTTTCTAAATCATAACTCTTCTATACTTCTTTTGGTTTTTTTTTTAAAATCCAAATATAATTATTTGAAAAAATTTATCAAATCCGGTTGAACCTGGTCTAACCATACTAAG